>NW_027040485.1:574902-617402 GCF_034236695.1 Oncorhynchus nerka
ACCTGAGTAATACTCCTTCCTGTACTCTAAACCTGAGTAATACTCCTTCCTGTACTCTAAACCTGAGTAATACTCCTTCCTGTACTCTAAACCTGAGTAATACTCCTTCCTGTACTCTATACATGTGTTATAATTCCTGATGATGGATAAAACACTCTCTTCTACTACAGTCTGGAAATACTTGCTATACTCTCTGTCACGCCCTGGTCGTAATATATTGTGTTTGTCTTCATTTATTTGGTCAGGCCAGGGTGTGACATGGGTTTATTGTGGTGTGTTTTGTCTTGGGGTTTTGTGGGGTGTTGGGTGTGTGGCTTAGTGGGGTTATCTAGCAAAGTCTATGGCTGTCTGGAGTGGTTCTCAATCAGAGGCAGGTGTTTATCGTTGTCTCTGATTGGGAACCATATTTAGGCAGCCATATTCTTTGAGTGTTTTGTGGGTGATTGTTCCTGTCTTTGTGTTTGCACCAGATAGGGCTGGTTCGGTTTTAACATTTCATTATTTTGTCGTTTCTTCATGTATAGTTTTTTCCTTCATTAAAATATCATGAATCATCATCACGCTGCATTTTGGTCCGACTCTCCTTCTCCACAAGAAAGCCGTTACACTCTCTAAATTCTCTCTCTCTCTCTAAAACCTAACCCTAACCTAAACCACTCCAACCCTAACCTTAACCTTAACCATTCTAAAACTAACCCTAACCTCAACCATCCCATAAAGATAGACACTACCTTAGCTCTCAGGACATCACTATAGTTCTCTATGTCCTGATAGATAGACTCTACTTTAGTTCCCAGGACATCACTATAGTTCTCTATGTCCTGATAGATAGACTCTACTTTAGGTCTCAGGACATCACTATAGTTCTCTATGTCCTGATAGATAGACTCTACTTTAGGTCTCAGGACATCACTATAGTTATCTATGTCCTGATAGATAGACTCTACTTTAGGTCTCCGGACATCACTATAGTTCTCTATGTCCTGATAGATAGACTCTACTTTAGGTCTCAGGACATCACTATAGTTCTCTATGTTCTGATCTCTCTCAGACTGTGTGTCTCGCTCTCTCTGTGTGTCTCTCTCTCTCCCTCTCTGTCTCTGTCTCTCTCTCTGTCTCTCTCTGTGTGTCTCTCTGTCTCTCTGTCTCTCTCTCTCTCTCTCTCTCTCTCTCTCTCTCTCTCTCTCTCTCTCTCTGTCTCTCTCTCTCTCTCTCTCTCTCTCTCTCTCTCTGTGTCTCTCTCTCTCTCTCTCCCCCTCTCTCTCTCTCTCTGTCTCTCTCTCAGTTTTTTCCTCATTCTGACAGTCCTAGAAAATGCATCTCAACTGGCACCCTATGCCCTATAAAGTGCAGTATGTTTGACCAGAACCCGGGGAATTGGTGACCCAGACATTCACTTTTAATGGTGAGATTTTATGCAGCCCGGTATCAGTCTGTTTGCCCTCTTCTGTTCAGCCTGGCGTGGTATTTGAAAAGCTGTTCATAAATAGTCTATTGAGCAGAGTTTATTGACACCAGGTCTGATCAATAAAGATATCCTTGGTGGATTGGTGCATCAAGACTGCAGGTGCACCAGATACCCCATTACCCCCCCCCCCTGTCCCCCCTCTTCCCTGCCTCCCGCCTTTCTCTATCTCCCATGACCTCTCTCTCTCTCTCTCTCTCTCTGTCTCCCTTTATCTCTCTCTCTCTCCCTCTCTCTTTCTCTCTCTCTATCCCACTAACTCTGACACAGTTGAATCACATATCAATTTCAGGATGGAAAAGGTCAAACATTCCTGTCTCATTCTCTTTCACTCTGACATGAAAAGTCTCTCTCTCTCAGAGCTCCAGTCGAAGCCAAAGGGAGAGGGGGGGGAAGTTACTTAGATTTTTTTTGTCTTACTTTAATGAGACTTTAATGAGACATCCTCATTACACTAAAGTCACCTCAAACACCTCCCCCCCCCCATTGTGTGCCACCACCTTCACACAGAAAGAGAGAGAGAGAGAGGGGGGAGAGGGAGAGACAGAGAGAGAGAGGGGGGGAGGGAGAGACAGAGAGAGAGGAGAGAGAGGAGAGAGAGAGAGAGGGGGGAGAGAGAGAGAGAGAGAGAGAGAGAGACAGAGAGAAAGAGGGAGAGACAGATAGAGAGAGAGAGGAGGGAGGGAGAGGGAGAGAAAGAGGAGAGACAGATAGAGAGAGAGAGAGGGGAGGGAGAGAGAAAGAGGGAGAGACAGATAGAGAGAGAGAGGGGGGATGGAGAGAGAGAGAGTATAATGTTTACTGTTAATGTTTTATTGTTTATTTAACTTTTCATGCTAGGGAGTTGTGGATCTGGGGAGTTGTGGATCTGGGGAGTTGTGGATCTGGGGAGTTGTGGATCTGGGGAGTTGTGGATCTGGGAGGTTGTGGATCTGGGGAGTTGTGGCGGCAGGGAGTTGTGGATCTGGGGAGTTGTTGATCTAGGGAGTTGTGGATCTGGGGTGTTGTGGATCTAGGGAGTTGTGGATCTGGGGAGTTGTGGATCTAGGGAGTTGTGGCTGCAGGGAGTTGTGGATCTAGGGAGTTGTGGATCTGGGGAGTTGTGGATCTAGGGCGTTGTGGATCTAGGGAGTTGTAGATCTAGGGAGTTGTAGATCTAGGGAGTTGTGGATCTAGGGAGTTGTGGATCTAGGGCGTTGTGGATCTAGGGAGTTGTAGATCTAGGGAGTTGTAGATCTAGGGAGTTGTAGATCTAGGGAGTTGTGGATCTAGGGAGTTGTGGATCTAGGGAGTTGTGGCGGCAGGGAGTTGTGGATCTGGGGAGTTGTGGATCTAGGGAGTTGTCGATCTAGGGAGTTGTGGCGGCAGGGAGTTGTGGATCTGGGGAGTTGTGGTGGCAGGGAGTTGTGGATCTAGGGAGTTGTGGTGGCAGGGAGTTGTGGATCTAGGGAGTTGTGGATCTAGGGAGTTGTGGCGGCAGGGAGTTGTGGATCTAGGGAGTTGTGGCGGCAGGGAGTTGTGGATCTAGGGAGTTGTGGATCTAGGGAGTTGTGGATCTAGGGAGTTGTGGATCTAGGGAGTTGTGGATCTAGGGAGTTGTGGCGGCAGGGAGTTGTGGATCTAGGGAGTTGTGGATCTGGGGAGTTGTAGATCTAGGGAGTTGTGGATCTGGGGAGTTGTGGATCTAGGGAGTTGTAGATCTAGGGAGTTGTGGATCTGGGGAGTTGTGGATCTAGGGAGTTGTGGATCTGGGGAGTTGTGGATCTAGGGAGTTGTGGATCTAGGGAGTTGTGGAGGCAGGGAGTTGTAGATCTAGGGAGTTGTGGATCTGGGGAGTTGTGGATCTAGGGAGTTGTGGATCTAGGGAGTTGTGGAGGCAGGGAGTTGTGGATCTTGGGAGTTGTGGATCTAGGGAGTTGTGGCGGCAGGGAGTTGTGGATCTAGGGAGTTGTGGATCTGGGGAGTTGTGGCGGCAGGGAGTTGTGGATCTAGGGAGTTGTGGCGGCAGGGAGTTGTGGATCTGGGGAGTTGTGGATCTAGGGCATTGTGGATCTAGGGCATTGTGGATCTAGGGAGTTGTGGTGGCAGGGGGTTGTGGATCTGGGGAGTTGTGGATCTAGGAAGTTGTGGATCTAGGGAGTTGTGGATTTAGGGAGTTGTGGATCTAGGGAGTTGTGGATCTAGGGAGTTGTGGATCTAGGGAGTTGTGGATCTAGGGCGTTGTGGATTTAGGGAGTTGTGGATCTAGGGAGTTGTGGATCTAGGGTGTTGTGGATTTAGGGAGTTGTGGACGGGCTTAAGCTTCTACCTCTGATTCCAAAAGTTGCAAGTTTAAATCCAGCGATAGAAAGTTGGTTCTGATATTTTTGTTTTAAGTCCAAACCTTAACCAGTCAGAGTTAATGCCTTAACAATAAGCACTTGGGAATTTGACGTTTGGAACAACTTCGGTGTGTGACGTTTGAGAACCATTCATTCTTGACATGAGAACGTGAGAGCTGGTAGCTTCTCGACTGTGTTAAACACTCAGTCCTGAAGCAGCGTTGGATCCCTGTACAAGACAGCCAGCCGTTCAACTCTTGATCTCCTTTCTGTGAGGCTGTCTGTCAACGTGAGTTAGAGAGGCTCCATGGGCTCGTCTGGAAAATACTGTTCTGCTTTACAGTTACAGAAACGCACGGCTCCACAAGGAACGTTTACAGAGGTCCAAGGGCAATGTGAAACACACAAACACACACACACACACACACACACACACCTACCCATCCAGGACGGTAACAGCAGAGGACAATTATAAATAATTAACTAGAAATGACTTCCCCTTTTATTAGAGGTGTTTATTGTTTTTATCTCTCTCCCTCTGTTCTCTTTCTCCTTGTCTCCTGTCTCTCTCCCCCTCTGTCCTTTCTCTTTCTCTCTCTCTGTCCTCTATCTCCATGTCTCTCTCTCTCTCTCCCTGTCTCTCTGTCTCCGTCTCTCTCCCCCTCTGTCCTTTCCCTTTCTCTCTCTCTCTGTCCTCTATCTCCATGTCTCTCTCTCTCTCCCTGTCTCTCTGTCTCCCTGTCTCTCTCTCCCTGTCCGCTTTCTCCCTGTCTCTCTCTCTGTCCTCTTTCTCTCTCTGTCTGTTTCCTATCCTCTTTCTCTCTGACTCTCTCTCCTTCTGTCCTCTTTCTCCCTGACTCTCTCTCTGTCCTCTTTCTCTCTTTCTCTTTTCTTTTTCTCCTCTATCTCTACCAATGTACAATTCCTTAGTCAGGTACAGGACCAGGAAGTGGCAGGATAAACACTCCATCACTAGCATATATTGTGAATGCCTTAAGTGCCATGTCAAAGTTTACAGTGCAGTTGAAAGCCTTATAAACCAATACAATCCTTATAAAACCCTGAGAGAGAGGGAGAGAGAGGGACAGAGACACACAGAGAGAGAGAGGGAGAGAGGGAGAGAGAGAGAGAGAGAGAGAAGAGAGAGAGAGAGAGTTGAACCAGTATCTAACGTTAGTCCCATCCACCTCTTGTCTGCTAAGAGAGGGTGGCAGCTGTGTCATTCACAATTCAAACTAAATTTTTTGACTTCCTCTAGTCGAGGACAGGTCTCATTGAAATAACTTGTTTAAGGTTGTCAGTTATTAATTTGACTGTTGTTGCAGCCAATGTGTATACAGTTGAGTCGTCAGCATACACAGACACACAGGCTTTACGCAATGTTAGTGGAAGGTCATTAGTAAAAACAGAAAACGATAATGGCACTAGACGGCTTCCCTGCGGTACACCACACTCAACTGAATTTGCGTTAACTTCTTATGGGCAGGTGGGACGGTGGTGTCCCACCTGGCCAACATCCGGTGAAATTGCAGGGCGCGAAATTCAAACTACAGAATTATAAATATTTATTATAAATATTTAACTTTTATAAAATCACAAGTGTAATACATCAAAATAAAGCTTAACTTCTTGTTAATCCAGTCGCTGTGTCAGATTTCAAAACGGCTTCATGGAAAAAGCACACCATGCAATTATCTGAGGACAGCGCCCCGCGTACAAAAGCACGAAAAACATATTTCAACCAGGCAGGTGTCAGAAATAGCGATATAATATATATATATATATATATAATATATAATATATATAATAATATATATATATATAATAAATGCCTTACCTTTTGAAGATGTTCTTCTGTTGGCACTCCAAAAGGTCCCAGTTACATCACAAATGGTCCTTTTGTTCGATAATGTCCTTCTTTATATCCAAAAAAACTCAGTTTAGCTGGTGCGCTTCAGTCAATAATCCACCCAGTTTCCCTCCATCAAAATACACACAAAATGAATCCCAAAGTTACTCATAAACTTCTCCAAACAAGTCAAACAACGTTTATAATCAAACCGCAGGTACCCTAATACGTAAATAAACTCTCAAATTTAAGACGGAGAATCGTTATTGTCTTTACCGGAGGAAAATATTGAAGAATGCACTCTCTTCCTTGGAAACACTACAGCCAAAATGGGAGCCACCTAGAAAAACTACAAATTTTGGCTCATTTTTTAAAAAAACAGCCTGAAACTCTTTCTAAAGACTGTTGACATCTAGTGGAAGCCAGAGGAACTGCAACCTGGGAGGACTTCGCCTTATAATAAAAGTGACCGCCATTGAAAACAGTGGAAGGATTAATTTTTTGGGGTGTGGAGGATGGTTTGTCCTCTTTGTTTCGCCTGCCATATCAGTGCTGTTAGACTCACATACATCATTTTAACAGTTTTATGAATCTACCAATTATATGCATATCCTAGCTTCTGGGCCTGAGTAAACATGCAGTTTACTTTGGGCACGCTTCTCATCCTTAAGTGAAAATACTGCCCCCTACCCAAGAGAGGTTAAAGAGGCTTCCATTAAAGGAAAACCCCTGTGTGTTTTATTAGACAGACTCTCAGTCCATAATAAGGTAGAGGACGCAAATCCACAACACCTACGTTTCTATCAGACTCTCAGTCCATAATAAGGTAGAGGACGCAAATCCACAACATCTACGTTTCTATCAGACTCTCAGTCCATAATAAGGTAGAGGACGCAAATCCACAACACCTACGTTTCTATCAGACTCTCAGTCCATAATAAGGTAGAGGACGCAAATCCACAACACCTACGTTTCTATCAGACTCTCAGTCCATAATAAGGTAGAGGACGCAAATCCACAACACCTACGTTTCTATCAGACTCTCAGTCCATAATAAGGTAGAGGACGCAAATCCACAACACCTACGTTTCTATCAGACTCTCAGTCCATAATAAGGTAGAGGACGCAAATCCACAACACCTACGTTTCTATCAGACTCTCAGTCCATAATAAGGTAGAGGACGCAAATCCACAACACCTACGTTTCTATCAGACTCTCAGTCCATAATAAGGTAGAGGACGCAAATCCACAACACCTATGGTTTTTTTCAGCGATGGGATGTGATCAATGACATCAAAAGCTGCACAGAAGTCGGAAAGAAAACAGCTCCCACAATCTCCTTAAATGTATGTCCATTTGTATGTCATTTGTGTCAGTGCCAAACATGTAGAGTACACACATCGCTACCTGTTGCCGTTCACTCACTCACACACACACAAGAATGCTGAGAAGTATGCTATTAATTCTGTTTTCTGTAAAACTAACATGGAATTTGATTGAACACAATTTTTCAAAATAGTTTGCCGAGCACTTGTAATAGGCTGATTGGTCAACTGTTTGAACTGTTAAAGTAGTGGTTCCCAACCAGAGCCTGTGAATAAGTGGACCAGAGCCTGTGAATAGGTGGACCAGAGCCTGTGAATAAGTGGACCAGAGCCTGTGAATAGGTTGACCAGAGCCTGTGAATAGGTTGACCAGAGCCTGTGAATAGGTGGACCAGAGCCTGTGAATAGATGGACCAGAGCCTGTGAATAGGTGGACCAGAGCCTGTGAATAGGTGGACCAGAGCCTGTGAATAGATGGACCAGAGCCTGTGAATAGGTTGACCAGAGCCTGTGAATAGGTGGACCAGAGCCTGTGAATAGGTGGACCAGAGCCTGTGAATAGGTGGATCAGAGCCTGTGAATAGGTGGACCAGAGCCTGTGAATAGATGGACCAGAGCCTGTGAATAGGTTGACCAGAGCCTGTGAATAGGTGGACCAGAGCCTGTGAATAGGTGGACCAGAGCCTGTGAATAGATGGACCAGAGCCTGTGAATAGGTTGACCAGAGCCTGTGAATAGGTGGACCAGAGCCTGTGAATAGGTGGACCAGAGCCTGTGAATAGGTGGATCAGAGCCTGTGAATAGGTGGACCAGAGCCTGTGAATAGATGGACCAGAGCCTGTGAATAGGTTGACCAGAGCCTGTGAATAGGTGGACCAGAGCCTGTGAATATATGGACCAGAGCCTGTGAATAGGTGGACCAGAGCCTGTGAATAGGTGGACCAGAGCCTGTGAATAGATGGACCAGAGCCTGTGAATAGGTTGACCAGAGCCTGTGAATAGGTGGACCAGAGCCTGTGAATAGGTGGACCAGAGCCTGTGAATAGGTGGACCAGAGCCTGTGAATAGGTGGACCAGAGCCTGTGAATAGATGGACCAGAGCCTGTGAATAGGTGGACCAGAGCCTGTGAATAGGTGGACCAGAGCCTGTGAATAGGTGGACCAGAGCCTGTGAATAGATGGACCAGAGCCTGTGAATAGGTGGACCAGAGCCTGTGAATAGGTGGACCAGAGCCTGTGAATAGATGGACCAGAGCCTGTGAATAGGTTGACCAGAGCCTGTGAATAGGTGGACCAGAGCCTGTGAATAGGTGGACCAGAGCCTGTGAATAGGTGGATCAGAGCCTGTGAATAGGTGGACCAGAGCCTGTGAATAGATGGACCAGAGCCTGTGAATAGGTTGACCAGAGCCTGTGAATAGGTGGACCAGAGCCTGTGAATAGGTGGACCAGAGCCTGTGAATAGGTGGATCAGAGCCTGTGAATAGGTCGACCAGAGCCTGTGAATAGGTGGACCAGAGCCTGTGAATAGGTGGACCAGAGCCTGTGAATAGATGGACCAGAGCCTGTGAATAGGTTGACCAGAGCCTGTGAATAGGTGGACCAGAGCCTGTGAATAGGTGGACCAGAGCCTGTGAATAGGTGGATCAGAGCCTGTGAATAGGTGGACCAGAGCCTGTGAATAGGTTGACCAGAGCCTGTGAAAAGGTGGACCAGAGCCTGTGAATAGGTGGATCAGAGCCTGTGAATAGGTGGACCAGAGCCTGTGAATAGGTTGACCAGAGCCTGTGAATAGGTGGACCAGAGCCTGTGAATAGGTGGACCAGAGCCTGTGAATAGGTGGATCAGAGCCTGTGAATAGGTGGACCAGAGCCTGTGAATAGATGGACCAGAGCCTGTGAATAGGTTGACCAGAGCCTGTGAATAGGTGGACCAGAGCCTGTGAATAGGTGGACCAGAGCCTGTGAATAGGTGGATCAGAGCCTGTGAATAGGTCGACCAGAGCCTGTGAATAGGTCGACCAGAGCCTGTGAATAGGTGGACCAGAGCCTGTGAATAGATGGACCAGAGCCTGTGAATAGGTTGACCAGAGCCTGTGAATAGGTGGACCAGAGCCTGTGAATAGGTGGACCAGAGCCTGTGAATAGGTGGATCAGAGCCTGTGAATAGGTGGACCAGAGCCTGTGAATAGGTTGACCAGAGCCTGTGAAAAGGTGGACCAGAGCCTGTGAATAGGTGGACCAGAGCCTGTGAATAGGTTGACCAGAGCCTGTGAATAGGTTGACCAGAGCCTGTGAATAGGTTGACCAGAGCCTGTGAATAGGTGGACCAGAGCCTGTGAATAGGTGGACCAGAGCCTGTGAATAGGTGGACCAGAGCCTGTGAATAGGTGGACCAGAGCCTGTGAATAGGTGGACCAGAGCCTGTGAATAGGTGGACCAGAGCCTGTGAATAGATGGACCAGAGCCTGTGAATAGGTGGACCAGAGCCTGTGAATAGGTGGACCAGAGCCTGTGAATAGATGGACCAGAGCCTGTGAATAGGTGGACCAGAGCCTGTGAATAGGTGGACCAGAGCCTGTGAATAGGTGGATCAGAGCCTGTGAATAGGTGGACCAGAGCCTGTGAATAGGTTGACCAGAGCCTGTGAAAAGGTGGACCACAGCCTGTGAATAGGTGGACCAGAGCCTGTGAATAGGTTGACCAGAGCCTGTGAATAGGTTGACCAGAGCCTGTGAATAGGTTGACCAGAGCCTGTGAATAGGTGGACCAGAGCCTGTGAATAGGTTGACCAGAGCCTGTGAATAGGTTGACCAGAGACTGTGAATAGGTGGACCAGAGCCTGTGAATAGGTTGACCAGAGCCTGTGAATAGGTGGACCAGAGCCTGTGAATAGGTGGACCAGAGCCTGTGAATAGGTGGACCAGAGCCTGTGAATAGGTGGACCAGAGCCTGTGAATAGGTGGACCAGAGCTTGTGAATAGGTGGACCAGAGCCTGTGAATAGATGGACCAGAGCCTGTGAATAGGTGGACCAGAGCCTGTGAATAGGTGGACCAGAGCCTGTGAATAGATGGACCAGAGCCTGTGAATAGGTTGACCAGAGCCTGTGAATAGGTGGACCAGAGCCTGTGAATAGGTGGACCAGAGCCTGTGAATAGGTGGATCAGAGCCTGTGAATAGGTGGACCAGAGCCTGTGAATAGGTGGACCAGAGCCTGTGAATAGGTGGACCAGAGCCTGTGAATAGGTGGATCAGAGCCTGTGAATAGGTGGACCAGAGCCTGTGAATAGGTTGACCAGAGCCTGTGAAAAGGTGGACCAGAGCCTGTGAATAGGTGGACCAGAGCCTGTGAATAGGTTGACCAGAGCCTGTGAGTAGGTTGACCAGAGCCTGTGAATAGGTTGACCAGAGCCTGTGAATAGGTGGACCAGAGCCTGTGAATAGGTTGACCAGAGCCTGTGAATAGGTTGACCAGAGCCTGTGAATAGGTGGATCAGAGCCTGTGAATAGGTGGACCAGAGCCTGTGAATAGGTTGACCAGAGCCTGTGAAAAGGTGGACCAGAGCCTGTGAATAGGTGGACCAGAGCCTGTGAATAGGTTGACCAGAGCCTCTGAATAGGTTGACCAGAGCCTGTGAATAGGTTGACCAGAGCCTGTGAATAGGTGGACCAGAGCCTGTGAATAGGTGGACCAGAGCCTGTGAATAGGTGGACCAGAGCCTGTGAATAGGTGGACCAGAGCCTGTGAATAGGTGGACCAGAGCCTGTGAATAGGTGGACCAGAGCCTGTGAATAGATGGACCAGAGCCTGTGAATAGGTGGACCAGAGCCTGTGAATAGGTGGACCAGAGCCTGTGAATAGATGGACCAGAGCCTGTGAATAGATGGACCAGAGCCTGTGAATAGGTTGACCAGAGCCTGTGAATAGGTGGACCAGAGCCTGTGAATAGGTGGACCAGAGCCTGTGAATAGGTGGATCAGAGCCTGTGAATAGGTCGACCAGAGCCTGTGAATAGGTGGACCAGAGCCTGTGAATTGGTGGACCAGAGCCTGTGAATAGCTGGACCAGAGCCTGTGAATAGGTTGACCAGAGCCTGTGAATAGGTGGACCAGAGCCTGTGAATAGGTGGACCAGAGCCTGTGAATAGGTGGATCAGAGCCTGTGAATAGGTGGACCAGAGCCTGTGAATAGGTTGACCAGAGCCTGTGAAAAGGTGGACCAGAGCCTGTGAATAGGTGGACCAGAGCCTGTGAATAGGTTGACCAGAGCCTGTGAATAGGTTGACCAGAGCCTGTGAATAGGTTGACCAGAGCCTGTGAATAGGTGGACCAGAGCCTGTGAATAGGTGGACCAGAGCCTGTGAATAGGTGGACCAGAGCCTGTGAATAGGTGGACCAGAGCCTGTGAATAGGTGGACCAGAGCCTGTGAATAGATGGACCAGAGCCTGTGAATAGGTGGACCAGAGCCTGTGAATAGGTGGACCAGAGCCTGTGAATAGATGGACCAGAGCCTGTGAATAGGTGGACCAGAGCCTGTGAATAGGTGGACCAGAGCCTGTGAATAGGTGGATCAGAGCCTGTGAATAGGTGGACCAGAGCCTGTGAATAGGTTGACCAGAGCCTGTGAAAAGGTGGACCAGAGCCTGTGAATAGGTGGACTAGAGCCTGTGAATAGGTTGACCAGAGCCTATGAATAGGTTGACCAGAGCCTGTGAATAGGTTGACCAGAGCCTGTGAATAGGTGGACCAGAGCCTGTGAATAGGTTGACCAGAGCCTGTGAATAGGTTGACCAGAGCCTGTGAATAGGTGGACCAGAGCCTGTGAATAGGTGGACCAGAGCCTGTGAATAGGTGGACCAGAGCCTGTGAATAGGTGGATCAGAGCCTGTGAATAGGTGGACCAGAGCCTGTGAATAGGTTGACCAGAGCCTGTGAAAAGGTGGACCAGAGCCTGTGAATAGGTGGACCAGAGCCTGTGAATAGGTTGACCAGAGCCTCTGAATAGGTTGACCAGAGCCTATGAATAGGTTGACCAGAGCCTGTGAATAGGTGGACCAGAGCCTGTGAATAGGTGTACCAGAGCCTGTGAATAGGTGGACCAGAGCCTGTGAATAGGTGGACCAGAGCCTGTGAATAGATGGACCAGAGCCTGTGAATAGGTGGACCAGAGCCTGTGAATAGGTGGACCAGAGCCTGTGAATAGATGGACCAGAGCCTGTGAATAGGTTGACCAGAGCCTGTGAATAGGTGGACCAGAGCCTGTGAATAGGTGGACCAGAGCCTGTGAATAGGTGGATCAGAGCCTGTGAATAGGTGGACCAGAGCCTGTGAATAGGTTGACCAGAGCCTGTGAAAAGGTGGACCAGAGCCTGTGAATAGGTGGACCAGAGCCTGTGAATAGGTTGACCAGAGCCTGTGAATAGGTTGACCAGAGCCTGTGAATAGGTTGACCAGAGCCTGTGAATAGGTTGACCAGAGCCTGTGAATAGGTGGACCAGAGCCTGTGAATAGGTTGACCAGAGCCTGTGAATAGGTTGACCAGAGCCTGTGAATAGGTGGATCAGAGCCTGTGAATAGGTGGACCAGAGCCTGTGAATAGGTTGACCAGAGCCTGTGAAAAGGTGGACCAGAGCCTGTGAATAGGTGGACCAGAGCCTGTGAATAGGTTGACCAGAGCCTCTGAATAGGTTGACCAGAGCCTGTGAATAGGTTGACCAGAGCCTGTGAATAGGTGGACCAGAGCCTGTGAATAGGTGGACCAGAGCCTGTGAATAGGTTGACCAGAGCCTGTGAATAGGTGGACCAGAGCCTGTGAATAGGTGGACCAGAGCCTGTGAATAGGTGGATCAGAGCCTGTGAATAGGTGGACCAGAGCCTGTGAATAGGTTGACCAGAGCCTGTGAAAAGGTGGACCAGAGCCTGTGAATAGGTGGACCAGAGCCTGTGAATAGGTTGACCAGAGCCTGTGAATAGGTTGACCAGAGCCTGTGAATAGGTGGACCAGAGCCTGTGAATAGGTGGACCAGAGCCTGTGAATAGGTGGACCAGAGCCTGTGAATAGGTGGATCAGAGCCTGTGAATAGGTTGACCAGAGCCTGTGAATAGGTTGACCAGAGCCTGTGAATAGGTGGACCAGAGCCTGTGAATAGGTTGACCAGAGCCTGTGAATAGGTTGACCAGAGCCTGTGAATAGGTGGATCAGAGCCTGTGAATAGGTGGACCAGAGCCTGTGAATAGGTTGACCAGAGCCTGTGAAAAGGTGGACCAGAGCCTGTGAATAGGTGGACCAGAGCCTGTGAATAGGTTGACCAGAGCCTCTGAATAGGTTGACCAGAGCCTGTGAATAGGTTGACCAGAGCCTGTGAATAGGTGGACCAGAGCCTGTGAATAGGTGGACCAGAGCCTGTGAATAGGTGGACCAGAGCCTGTGAATAGGTGGACCAGAGCCTGTGAATAGGTGGACCAGAACCTGTGAATAGGTGGACCAGAGCCTGTGAATAGATGGACCAGAGCCTGTGAATAGGTGGACCAGAGCCTGTGAATAGGTGGACCAGAGCCTGTGAATAGATGGACCAGAGCCTGTGAATAGGTTGACCAGAGCCTGTGAATAGGTGGACCAGAGCCTGTGAATAGGTGGACCAGAGCCTGTGAATAGGTGGATCAGAGCCTGTGAATAGGTGGACCAGAGCCTGTGAATAGGTTGACCAGAGCCTGTGAAAAGGTGGACCAGAGCCTGTGAATAGGTGGACCAGAGCCTGTGAATAGGTTGACCAGAGCCTGTGAATAGGTTGACCAGAGCCTGTGAATAGGTTGACCAGAGCCTGTGAATAGGTGGACCAGAGCCTGTGAATAGGTTGACCAGAGCCTGTGAATAGGTTGACCAGAGCCTGTGAATAGGTGGACCAGAGCCTGTGAATAGGTGGACCAGAGCCTGTGAATAGGTGGATCAGAGCCTGTGAATAGGTGGACCAGAGCCTGTGAATAGGTGGACCAGAGCCTGTGAATAGGTGGACCAGAGCCTGTGAATAGGTGGACCAGAGCCTGTGAATAGGTGGATCAGAGCCTGTGAATAGGTGGACCAGAGCCTGTGAATAGGTTGACCAGAGCCTGTGAAAAGGTGGACCAGAGCCTGTGAATAGGTGGACCAGAGCCTGTGAATAGGTTGACCAGAGCCTGTGAATAGGTTGACCAGAGCCTGTGAATAGGTTGACCAGAGCCTGTGAATAGGTGGACCAGAGCCTGTGAATAGGTGGACCAGAGCCTGTGAATAGGTGGACCAGAGCCTGTGAATAGGGTGACCAGAGCCTGTGAATAGGTGGACCAGAGCCTGTGAATAGGTGGACCAGAGCCTGTGAATAGATGGACCAGAGCCTGTGAATAGGTGGACCAGAGCCTGTGAATAGGTGGACCAGAGCCTGTAAATAGATGGACCAGAGCCTGTGAATAGGTTGACCAGAGCCTGTGAATAGGTGGACCAGAGCCTGTGAATAGGTGGACCAGAGCCTGTGAATAGGTGGATCAGAGCCTGTGAATAGGTGGACCAGAGCCTGTGAATAGGTTGACCAGAGCCTGTGAAAAGGTGGACCAGAGCATGTGAATAGGTGGACCAGAGCCTGTGAATAGGTTGACCAGAGCCTGTGAATAGGTTGACCAGAGCCTGTGAATAGGTTGACCAGAGCCTGTGAATAGGTGGACCAGAGCCTGTGAATAGGTTGACCAGAGCCTGTGAATAGGTTGACCAGAGCCTGTGAATAGGTGGACCAGAGCCTGTGAATAGGTGGACCAGAGCCTGTGAATAGGTGGATCAGAGCCTGTGAATAGGTGGACCAGAGCCTGTGAATAGGTGGACCAGAGCCTGTGAATAGGTGGACCAGAGCCTGTGAATAGATGGACCAGAGCCTGTGAATAGGTTGACCAGAGCCTGTGAATAGGTGGACCAGAGCCTGTGAATAGGTGGACCAGAGCCTGTGAATAGGTGGATCAGAGCATGTGAATAGGTGGACCAGAGCCTGTGAATAGGTGGACCAGAGCCTGTGAATAGGTGGACCAGAGCCTGTGAATAGATGGACCAGAGCCTGTGAATAGGTTGACCAGAGCCTGTGAATAGGTGGACCAGAGCCTGTGAATAGGTGGACCAGAGCCTGTGAATAGGTGGATCAGAGCCTGTGAATAGGTGGACCAGAGCCTGTGAATAGGTGGACCAGAGCCTGTGAATAGGTGGACCAGAGCCTGTGAATAGATGGACCAGAGCCTGTGAATAGGTTGACCAGAGCCTGTGAATAGGTGGACCAGAGCCTGTGAATAGGTGGACCAGAGCCTGTGAATAGGTGGATCAGAGCCTGTGAATAGGTGGACCAGAGCCTGTGAATAGGTTGACCAGAGCCTGTGAAAAGGTGGACCAGAGCCTGTGAATAGGTGGACCAGAGCCTGTGAATAGGTTGACCAGAGCCTGTGAATAGGTTGACCAGAGCCTGTGAATAGGTTGACCAGAGCCTGTGAATAGGTGGACCAGAGCCTGTGAATAGGTTGACCAGAGCCTGTGAATAGGTTGACCAGAGCCTGTGAATAGGTGGACCAGAGCCTGTGAATAGGTGGACCAGAGCCTGTGAATAGGTGGATCAGAGCCTGTGAATAGGTGGACCAGAGCCTGTGAATAGGTGGACCAGAGCCTGTGAATAGGTGGACCAGAGCCTGTGAATAGATGGACCAGAGCCTGTGAATAGGTTGACCAGAGCCTGTGAATAGGTGGACCAGAGCCTGTGAATAGGTGGACCAGAGCCTGTGAATAGGTGGATCAGAGCCTGTGAATAGGTGGACCAGAGCCTGTGAATAGGTGGACCAGAGCCTGTGAATAGGTGGACCAGAGCCTGTGAATAGATGGACCAGAGCCTGTGAATAGGTTGACCAGAGCCTGTGAATAGGTGGACCAGAGCCTGTGAATAGGTGGATCAAAGCCTGTGAATAGGTGGACCAGAGCCTGTGAATAGGTTGACCAGAGCCTGTGAATAGGTTGACCAGAGCCTGTGAATAGGTTGACCAGAGCCTGTGAATAGGTGGACCAGAGCCTGTGAATAGGTGGACCAGAGCCTGTGAATAGGTGGACCAGAGCCTGTGAATAGGTGGACCAGAGCCTGTGAATAGATGGACCAGAGCCTGTGAATAGGTTGACCAGAGCCTGTGAATAGGTGGACCAGAGCCTGTGAATAGGTGGACCAGAGCCTGTGAATAGGTGGATCAGAGCCTGTGAATAGGTGGACCAGAGCCTGTGAATAGGTTGACCAGAGCCTGTGAAAAGGTGGACCAGAGCCTGTGAATAGGTGGACCAGAGCCTGTGAATAGGTGGACCAGAGCCTGTGAATAGGTGGACCAGAGCCTGTGAATAGGTGGACCAGAGCCTGTGAATAGGTGGACCAGAGCCTGTGAATAGATGGACCAGAGCCTGTGAATAGGTGGACCAGAGCCTGTGAATAGGTGGACCAGAGCCTGTGAATAGATGGACCAGAGCCTGTGAATAGGTTGACCAGAGCCTGTGAATAGGTGGACCAGAGCCTGTGAATAGGTGGACCAGAGCCTGTGAATAGGTGGATCAGAGCCTGTGAATAGGTGGACCAGAGCCTGTGAATAGGTTGACCAGAGCCTGTGAAAAGGTGGACCAGAGCCTGTGAATAGGTGGACCAGAGCCTGTGAATAGGTTGACCAGAGCCTGTGAATAGGTTGACCAGAGCCTGTGAATAGGTTGACCAGAGCCTGTGAATAGGTGGACCAGAGCCTGTGAATAGGTGGACCAGAGCCTGTGAATAGGTGGACCAGAGCCTGTGAATAGGTGGACCAGAGCCTGTGAATAGGTGGACCAGAGCCTGTGAATAGGTGGACCAGAGCCTGTGAATAGGTGTACCAGAGCCTGTGAATAGGTGGACCAGAGCCTGTGAATAGGTGGACCAGAGCCTGTGAATAGGTGGACCAGAGCCTGTGAATAGGTGGACCAGAGCCTGTGAATAGATGGACCAGAGCCTGTGAATAGGTGGACCAGGGCCTGTGAATAGGTGGACCAGAGCCTGTGAATAGGTGGACCAGAGCCTGTGAATAGGTGGACCAGAGCCTGTGAACAGGTGGACCAGAGCCTGTGAATAGGTTGACCTAAGCCTGTGAACAGGTTGACCTAAGCCTGTGAATAGGTGGACCAGGGCCTGTGAATAGGTGGACCAGAGCCTGTGAATAGGTGGACCAGAGCCTGTGAATAGGTTGACCAGAGCCTGTGAATAGGTGGACCAGAGCCTGTGAATAGGTGGACCAGAGCCTGTGAACAGGTTGACCTAAGCCTGTGAACAGGTGGACCAGAGCCTGTGAACAGGTGGACCAGAGCCTGTGAACAGGTGGACCAGAGCCTGTGAAGAGGTGGACCAGAGCCTGTGAATAGGTTGACCAGAGCCTGTGAATAGGTGGACCAGAGCCTGTGAATAGGTTGACCAGAGCCTGTGAACTGGTTGACATTTGGAAAGCGTCCTCTGTGTTGGAGGCATGATGTTGAGGCTTCCAGAACTGATAACTGGGTCACTATGTCTTGATTACATCAACAGCAGTTGTTTATGTTCCCGTTCACACACACACACACACACACACACACACACACACACACACACACACACACACACACACACACACACACCCATTCAGAAGCACCCTATATGTTGGTATCATGTTGTTCAGGCCCCCAGAACTGATAACTGGGTCCCTATATGTCTTGATTACATCAACAGGTGACAGTGGCAGGAACCTGTCTACCAGCTGTTGTCTACGTTCCTTGTCACTCAGACACACACACACGCACTCTCACACACACACACACACACACACACACACACACACACACACACACAGACACACACACACACATTCAGACAAAGATAGGGAAGACTAAAACCCATCTGTTAAAACACACCTTGGGGCTAATAAAAACACACTCTGCAGGTGTGTGTGTGTCTGTCAGGTAGCGATGTGTGTACAGTGCATTTGGAAAGCTTTCAGACCTCTTCCCCTTTTCTCCACCCTTTTCTCCACGTTTTCAGCCCTTTTTCTAAAATGGATGAAATACACACAATGTGTATCCCATGATAACAAAGCAATAACAGGTTTTGGGGATTTTTTTTTGCAATATTATTATCAATTCAAATGTGAAATATCTTATTTACCTAATTATTCAGACCCTTTGCTATGACACTGAAAATTGAGCTCAGGTGCATCCTGTTTCCATTGATTATCCTTGAGATGTTTTCTACAACTTGCCAGGAGTCCAGCTGTTGTAAATTCAATTGATTGGATATGATTTGGAAAGGCACACAGCTGTCTATATAAGGTTCCACAGTAGACAGTGATGGTCAGAGCAAAAATTGGAACTGTATCACAATACCAGTGGGTCAGAAGTTTACATACACTAAGTTGACTGTGCCTTCAAACAGTTTGGAAAAATCCAGAAAATTATTTCATGGCTTTAGAAGCTTCTTATAGACTAATTGACAAAATTTGGGTCAATTGGAGGTGTACCTGTGGATGTATTTCAAGGCCTACCTTCAAACTCAGTGCATCTTGGCTTGACATCATGGGAAAATCAAAAGAAATCAGCCAAGACCTCAGAAAAAAAATTGTAGACATGTCTTTTTTAAATTTTATCTAACAAGGCAAGTCAGTTAAGAACAAATTCTTATTTTCAATGAGAGCCTAGGAACAGTGGGTTAACTGCCTGTTCAGGGGCAGAAAGACAGATTTGTACCTTGTCAGCTCGGGATTTGAACTTGCAACCTTCTGGTTACAGGTCCAACGCTCTAACCACTAGGCTACCCTGCCACCCCTGGTTTATCCTTGGGAGCAATTTCCAAACGCCTAAAGGTACCACGTTAATCTGTACAAACAATAGTATGCAAGTATAAACACCATGGGACCACGCAGCCGTCATACTGCTCAGGAAGAAGATGTGTTCTGTCTCCTAGAGATGAACGTACTTTGGTGCGAAAAGTGCAAATCAATCCCAGAACAACAGAAAACGACCTTGGAAAGATGCGGTACAAAAGTATCTATATCCACAGTAAAACATGTCCTATATCGACATAACCTGAAAGGCCGCTCAGCAAGGAAGAAGCCACTGCTCCAAAACCGCCATTAAAAATCCAGACTACGGTTTGCAACTGCACATGGGGACAAAGATCGTACTTTTGGAGAAATGTCCTCTGGTCTGATAAAACACAAATAGAACTGTTTGACCATAATGACCATCGTTATGTTTGTAGAAAAAAGTGGGAGACTTGCAAGACGAAGAACACCATCCAGACCGTGAAGCACGGGGGTGGCAGCATCATGTTGTGGGGGTGCTTTGCTTCAGGAGGGACTGGTGCACTTTACAAAATAGATGGCATCATGATGGAGGAAAATTGGGTGGATATATTGAAGCAACATCTCAAGACAACAGTCAGGAAGTTAAAGCTCGGTTGCAATGGGGTCTTCCAAATGGACAATGATCCCAACCATACATCCAGAGGTGTGGCAAAATGGCTAGGGGACAACAAAGTCAAGGTATTGGAGTGGCCATCACAAATCCCTGCCCTCAATCCCATAGAATATTGGATGGCAGAACTGAAAAATAGTGTGTGTGAAGGATTCCTACAAACCTGACTCAGTTACACCAGCTCTGTCAGTGGGAATGGGCCGAAATTCACCCAACTTATTGTGGGAGGCTTGTGGAAGGCTACCTGAAACGTTTGACCCAAGTTAAACAATTTAAAGACAATGCTACCAATTACTAATTGAGTTTATGTAAACGTCTGACCCACTGGGTATGTGATGAAAGAAATTAAAGCTGAAATAAATCATTCTCTCTACTATTATTCTGACGTTTCACATTCTTAAAATAAAGTGGTGATCCTAACTGACCTAAGACAGGGAATTTTTACTAGGATTAAAATGTCAGGAACGGTGAAAAACGGAGTTTAAATGTATGTGGCTAAGGTGTAGGTAAACTTCCAACTTCAACTGAAGGTAGGGGTGAAGTGACTATGCATATATAATAAACAGCGAGTAGCAGCAGTTTAAAAACAAAGGTGTCAATGTAAGTAGTCCGGTGACCATTTGATTGGCTGTTCAGCAGTAATTTGATTGGCTGTTCAGCAGTCTTATTGCTTTGGGGTAGAAGCTGTTAAGAAGCATTTTGGACCTAGACTTGGTGCTCCGGTACCACTTGCCGTGTTGTAGCAGAGAGAACCTTCTATGACTTGGGTGACTGGAGTAGTTCTCCCTGAATGGAACAGGATGCCATTAGGACGCTGCAAAGGACTGTGGGAAAGTCCGGGTAGAGATACTTCCGCCATGTTCTATTAGTGACCTCTGCATGTCCTCCATTAACCTGAAGAAGCAGTGGAGACTCAGCAGGGTTCAACAGCTTTAAACTTCCTTAACCTGAAGAAGCAGGGGTGACTCAGCAGGGTTCAACAGCTTTTACTTCCTTAACCTGAAGAAGCAGGGGTGACTCAGCAGGGTTCAACAGCTTTTACTTCCTTAACCTGAAGAAGCAGTGGTGACTCAGCAGGGTTCAACAGCTTTTACTTCCTTAACCTGAAGAAGCAGGGGTGACTCAGCAGGGTTCAACAGCTTTTACTTCCTTAACCTGAAGAAGCAGTGGTGACTCAGCAGGGTTCAACAGCTTTTACTTCCTTAACCTGAAGAAGCAGGGGTGACTCAGCAGGGTTCAACAGCTTTTACTTCCTTAACCTGAAGAAGCAGGGATGACTCAGCAGGGATCAACAGCTTTTACTTCCTTAACCTGAAGAAGCAGGGGTGACTCAGCAGGGTTCAACAGCTTTTACTTCCTTAACCTGAAGAAGCAGGGGTGACTCAGCAGGGTTCAACAGCTTTAAACTTCCTTAACCTGAAGAAGCAGTGGTGACTCAGCAGGGTTCAACAGCTTTTACTTCCTTAACCTGAAGAAGCAGGGGTGACTCAGCAGGGTTCAACAGCTTTAAACTTCCTTAACCTGAAGAAGCAGTGGTGACTCAGCAGGGTTCAACAGCTTTTACTTCCTTAACCTGAAGAAGCAGGGGTGACTCAGCAGGGTTCAACAGCTTTTACTTCCTTAACCTGAAGAAGCAGTGGAGACTCAGCAGGGTTCAACAGCTTTTACTTCCTTAACCTGAAGAAGCAGTGGTGACTCAGCAGGGTTCAACAGCTTTTACTTCCTTAACCTGAAGAAGCAGGGGTGACTCAGCAGGGTTCAACAGCTTTTACTTCCTTAACCTGAAGAAGCAGTGGTGACTCAGCAGGGTTCAACAGCTTTAAACTTCCTTAACCTGAAGAAGCAGGGGTGACTCAGCAGGGTTCAACAGCTTTTACTTCCTTCATATTTCTCTATATCGGATTTCTAAAAACATACCAGAGCGTTTTCATTTTGTCATTGTGGGGTTTTGTGTGTAAGATGGCTGAGATATCAACTCTTGTGGCATCATGTTCTCTAAACATCACTATCCCCCGCCAAAAATGTTAGATTTTTCATTTACAGACTTGGCCATAAGCCAAAATAAACATGTATCTGTTGCTGAGATTCACTGGCGGGCTCTGTTGGGAATATATATATATATATTTATTTATTTTTAAACCTTTTGTCATCTGAATTTGTCATTTGAGGCGACTTGAATGTAGATTGGTTTAGCCAGGCCTCAGAACATTTGAGGCGACTTGAATGTAGATTGGTTTAGCCAGGCCTCAGAACATTTGAGGCGACTTGAATGTAGATTGGTTTAGCCAGGCCTCAGAACATTTGAGGCGACTTGAATGTAGATTGGTTTAGCCAGGCCTCAGAACATTTGAGGCGACTTGAATGTAGATTGGTTTAGCCAGGCCTCAGAACATTTGAGGCGACTTGAATGTAGATTGGTTTAGCCAGGCCTCAGAACATTTGAGGCGACTTGAATGTAGATTGGTTTAGCCAGGCCTCAGAACATTTGAAGAAAATGTGTCTTGACTTCAACATGACCCAACTGATTGTAAAACTCATTCACGGAACAAACCCAGCAAACTCCTCACTGATTGGCCTGATTCTGACCAATAGCCTCCACTAGTATTGTCCAGTGGTGTCTTTGCTAATCATCTCAGTGATCACTGTCCTATTGCACATATCAGAGTATTAGAGATACCAAACAGATGAACACTATCAATCCTTAGACCCCAGAAACAAAATCTGCTTTTCATTTACCTGCATGTCCAGACCTGAAATTCAACCTGACAATGAAGTGATTTAGCATTTAACATCAGAGCCTGGTTCCTCTCTACCTGGTACAGCCAGAAGAGGACTGGCCAACCCTTCATAGCCTGGTTCCTCTCTTACCCAGTACAGCCAGTAGAGGACTGGCCCACCCTCATAGCCTGGTTCCTCTCTACTCGGTACAGTCAGAAGAGGACTGGCCACCCCTCAGAGCCTGGTTCCTCTCTACCCAGTACAGCCAGAAGAGGACTGTCCCACCCCTCATAGCCTGGTTCCTCTCTACCCAGTACAGCCAGTAGAGGACTGGCCCACCCCTCATAGCCTGGTTCCTCTCTACCCGGTACAGTCAGAAGAGGACTGGCCACCCCTCATAGCCTGGTTCCTCTCTACCCGGTACAGTCAGAAGAGGACTGGCCACCCCTCATAGCCTGGTTCCTCTCTACCCGGTACAGTCAGATTAGGACTGGCCCACCCCTCATAGCCTGGTTCCTCTCTACCCGGTACAGCCAGAAGAGGACTGGCCACCCCTCATAGCCTGGTTCCTCTCTACCCAGCACAGCCAGAAGAGGACTGGCCACCCCTCATAGCCTGGTTCCTCTCTACCCAGCACAGCCAGAAGAGGACTGGCCACCCCTCATAGCCTGGTTCCTCTCTACCCGGTACAGCCAGAAGAGGACTGGCCACCGCTCAGAGCCTGGTTCCACTCTAGGTTTCTTCCTAGGGTTTTGGCCTTTCTAGGGAGTTTTTCCTAGCCACCGTGCTTCTACACCTGCATTGCTTCCTGTTTGGGGTTTTAGGCTGGGTTTCTGTACAGCACTTTGAGATATCAGCTGATGTACGAAGGGCTTTATAAATACATTTGATTTGATTGATGAGTCATCCTGTTAATCTGTCTTCCTGCTTTCTGCTCTACGACACCGCAAGCGTCTTTGGACTCGTCTGAATCCGTCTGTAGCGTCCGAACAGTTTGGGCTACACCCCCTTCTTTGGAAAGGTGAGACTCTCACCAATACATGTTGGTTGTTTTTCTCTAGGATGCCCATAGGATGCCTGTAGGATGCCCATAGGATGCCCGTAGGATGCCAGTACGATGCCTGTAGGATGCCCCATAGGATGCCCCATAGGATGCCCCATAGGATGCCCGTAGGATGCCCATATGATGCCCATAGGATGCCCATAGGATGCCCCGTAGGATGCCCGTAGGATGCCCATAGGATGCCCGTAGGATGCCCATAGGATGCCCCATAGGATGCCCCATAGGATGCCCGTAGGATGCCCCATAGGATGCCCATAGGATGCCCATAGGATGCCCATAGGATACCCGTAGGATGCCCATAGGATGCCCATAGGATGCCCATAGGATGCCTCTAGGATGCCCCATAGGATGCCCCATAGGATACCCGTAGGATGCCCATAGGATGCCCCCATAGGATGCCCATAGGATGCCCGTAGGATGCCCCATAGGATGCCCATAGGATGCCCGTAGGATGCCCATAGGATGCCCGTAGGATGCCCCATAGGATGCCGTAGGATACCCCATAGGATGCCCATAGGATGCCCATAGGATACCCGTAGGATGCCCATAGGATGCCCATAGGATGCCCGTAGGATGCCCCATAGGATGCCCCATAGGATACCCGTGGGATGCCCATAGGATGCCCCATAGGATGCCCATAGGATGCCCCATAGGATGCCCCATAGGATGCCCGTAGGATGCCCGTAGGATGCCCATAGGATACCCGTAGGATGCCCATAGGATGCCCGTAGGATGCCCATAGGATACCCGTAGGATGCCCGTAGGATGCCCCATAGGATGCCCGTAGGATGCCCCATAGGATGCCCCATAGGATGCCCCATAGGATGCCCGTAGGATGCCCCATAGGATGCCCCATAGGATGCCCGTAGGATGCCCGTAGGATGCCCATAGGATGCCCGTAGGATGCCCATAGGATGCCCGTAGGATGCCCATAGGATACCCGTAAGATGCCCGTAGAATGCCCCATAGGATGCCCGTAGGATACCCGTAGGATGCCCGTAGGATGCCCATAGGATACCCGTAGGATGCCCATAGGATGCCCATAGGATGCCCGTAGGATGCCCCATAGGATGCCCCATAGGATGCCCGTAGGATGCCCGTAGGATGCCCCATAGGATGCCCCATAGGATGCCCCATAGGATGCCCGTAGGATGCCCGTAGGATGCCCATAGGATACCCGTAGGATGCCCATAGGATGCCCGTAGGATGCCCATAGGATACCCGTAGGATGCCCGTAGGATGCCCCATAGGATGCCCGTAGGATGCCCCATAGGATGCCCCATAGGATGCCCCATAGGATGCCCCATAGGATGCCCGTAGGATGCCCCATAGGATGCCCCATAGGATGCCCGTAGGATGCCCATAGGATGCCCATAGGATGCCCCATAGGATGCCCAGGATGCCCATAGGATGCCCGTGGATGCCCATAGGATGCCCGTAAGATGCCCGTAGAATGCCCCATAGGATGCCCGTAGGATACCCGTAGGATGCCCGTAGGATGCCCCATAGGATGCCCGTAGGATGCCCGTAGGATGCCCCATAGGATGCCCCGTAGGATGCCCGTAGGATGCCCCGTAGGATGCCCGTAGGATGCCCGTAGGATGCCCATAGGATGCCCCATAGGATGCCCCATAGGATGCCCGTAGGATGCCCGTAGGATGCCCGTAGGATGCCCCATAGGATGCCCCATAGGATGCCCCATAGGATGCCCGTAGGATGCCCGTAGGATGCCCATAGGATGCCCCATAGGATGCCCCGTAGGATGCCCGTAGGATGCCCGTAGGATGCCCATAGGATGCCCCATAGGATGCCCCATAGGATGCCCGTAGGATGCCCGTAGGATGCCCCATAGGATGCCCCATAGGATGCCCGTAGGATGCCCGTAGGATGCCCTAGGCCTCACAATGCTCATTTTGAAGGTTCCCCTGGTACCAGTTGTAAATAACATGAATGTGAAATATACTGTAGGATGCCCGTGTCATCTTGTAACTCTACATCAAACATCCCCATAGAGCATTAACGTCAACGGTCTGTGTGACGTACAGTGGGGAGAACAAGTATTTGATACCCTGACGATTTTGCAGGTTTTCCTACTTACAAAGCATGTAGAGGTCTGTAATTTTTATCATAGGTACACTTCAACTGTGAGAGACTAAAACAAAACTCCAGAAAATCACATTGTATGATTTTTAAGTAATTAATTTGCATTTTATTGCATGACATGTAAGTATTTGATACATCAGAAAATCAGAACTTAATATTTATTACAGAAACCTTTGTTTGCAATTACAGAGATCAAAACTAGAAAATCAGTTTCCTGTAGTTCTTGACCAGGTTTGCACACACTGCAGCAGTTGAAGTGTACCTATGATAAAAATTACAGACCTCTACATGCTTTGTAAGTAGGAAAACCTGCAAAATCGTCAGGGTATCAAATACTTGTTCTCCCCACTGTACGTGTTGTATGGTTTGCGAAGGGCGTATTTGGACCCTCGCGGCTGGTTTTGGCTTCTCTTGTGTGACATCAAAGAGGTATTTATGACCTCGGTGTTCGGGAATGTGTTCGCTTCCAACATTTCTAATAGTCTAAAGTATATTTTTATTATGTTTTTATGTTTTGAATGTCGTACATGTTATGAATTGTGTTCATGCAGGACTTCCTCCAAAATAATAGGTATTGTTCTCAATTGGACTGCCTGTTAAAATAAGGGTGATATTTACAAAAACAACAATAGTAGTTACTTGGTGTCAAATACCTTTGATGTATAGAGGGAGAGTTGGGACAAATGTAACAGTGTTTGTCTCTTGTTTCATTTGTCCCCAATCCCCCCTACATGTGGTCTGTTAGCTTGTGTTGTAAGGCCTTGGTAGGTTAGTTGGGCCTCCGACACGTGGTCTGTTAGCTTGTGTCGTAAGGCCTTGGTAGGTTAGTTGGGCCTCCGCCACGTGGTCTGTTAGCTTGTGTTGTAAGGTCTTGGTAGGTTAGTTGGGCCTCCGACACGTGGTCTGTTAGCTTGTGTCGTAAGGCCTTGGTAGGTTAGTTGGGCCTCCGACACGTGGTCTGTTAGCTTGTGTCGTAAGTCCTTGGTAGGTTAGTTGGGCTTCCGACACGTGGTCTGTTAGCTTGTGTCGTAAGGCCTTGGTAGGTTAGTTGGGCCTCCGACACGTGGTCTGTTAGCTTGTGTCGTAAGTCCTTGGTAGGTTAGTTGGGCTTCCGACACGTGGTCTGTTAGCTTGTGTCGTAAGGCCTTGGTAGGTTAGTTGGGGCTCCGACACGTGGTCTGTTAGCTTGTGTCGTAAGGCCTTGGTAGGTTAGTTGGGCCTCCGCCACGTGGTCTGTTAGCTTGTGTCGTAAGGCCTTGGTAGGTTAGTTGGGCCTCCGACACGTGGTCTGTTAGCTTGTGTCGTAAGGCCTTGGTAGGTTAGTTGGGCCTCCGACACGTGGTCTGTTAGCTTGTGTCGTAAGGCTTTGGTAGGTTAGTTGGGCCTCCGACACGTGGTCTGTTAGCTTGTGTCGTAAGGCCTTGGTAGGTTAGTTGGGCCTCCGACACGTGGTCTGTCAGCTGGGTCTGTAACACAGCTAGCCAGTCAGCTGGGTCTGTAACACAGCTAGCCAGTCAGCTGGGTCTGTAATACAGCTAGCCAGTCAGCTGGGTCTGTAACACAGCTAGCCAGTCAGTTGGGTCTGTAACACAGCTAGCCAGTCAGCTGGGTCTGTAATACAGCTAGCCAGTCAGCTGGGTCTGTAACACAGCTAGCCAGTCAGTTGGGTCTGTAACACAGCTAGCCAGTCAGTTGGGTCTGTAACACAGCTAGCCAGTCAGCTGGGTCTGTAACACAGCTAGCCAGTCAGCTGGGTCTGTAATACAGCTAGCCAGTCAGCTGGGTCTGTAACACAGCTAGCCAGTCAGCTGGGTCTGTAACACAGCTAGCCAGTCAGCTGGGTCTGTAACACAGCAGGGGGGATGGGAGTTGAGCCAATGCCAACTTAACTCTGCTCCTTTTCAAAAACAAAATAATGATTGGCCATCCTTCATGCAAAAAAAACAAAAACAGAATTGTGTTCATGGGATGCATCCCAATTCCCATCCCCATCCCACCCCATTCCCCATAGGGCTCTGGTCAAAAGTAGTGCGCTAAATAGGGAATAGGTCTGCATTTGGGACGCAGCCCAAAGTGTGTTTGACCCGTGGATCATCCAGGCTATTTAAAATACACTCTCTTGTGATTCTCTAAAAGCTAAGTTGCGGTTCCACTGTAGAGCAGTTGGGTGAGACGCTGACCCGAGGTTAAGTAGAGCGATAGTGCTACTTAGCGTAGCCAGAGAGCCACACTCCAGACAACAGGCATTCTACTCCAAACAGGCATTCTACTCCAAACAGGCATTCTAAACAGGCATTCTACCCAATGAAAACAGGTAGTCTACTCCAAACAGGCATTCTACCAATGAAAACAGGTAGTCTACTCCAAACAGGCATTCTCCTCCAAACAGGCATTCTCCTCCAAACAGGCATTCTCCCAATGAAAACAGGTAGTCTACTCCAAACAGGCATTCTACTCCAAACAGGCATTCTACCAATGAAAACAGGTAGTCTACTCCAGACAGGCATTCTACCAATGAAAACAGGTAGTCTACTCCAAACAGGCATTCTACTCCAAACAGGCATTCTACCAATGAACACAGGTAGTCTACTCCAAACAGGCATTCTACCAATGAAAACAGGTAGTCTACTCCAAACAGGCATTCTACTCCAAACAGGCATTCTACTCCAAACAGGCATTCTACTCCAAACAGGCATTCTACCAATGAAAACAGGCATTCTACTCCAAACAGGCATTCTACTCCAAACAGGCATTCTCCTCCAAACAGGCATTCTACCAATGAAAACAGGCATTCTACTCCAAACAGGCATTCTACTCCAAACAGGCATTCTCCTCCAAACAGGCATTCTACTCCAAACAGGCATTCTACCAATGAACACAGGCATTCTACTCCAAACAGGCATTCTCCTCCAAACAGGCATTCTACTCCAAACAGGCATTCTACCAATGAAAACAGGCATTCTACTCCAAACAGGCATTCTACTCCAAACAGGCATTCTACTCCAAACAGGCATTCTACTCCAAACAGGCATTCTACCAATGAACACAGGCATTCTACTCCAAACAGGCATTCTACTCCAAACAGGCATTCTCCTCCAAACAGGCATTCTACTCCAAACAGGCATTCTACCAATGAACACAGGCATTCTACTCCAAACAGGCACAAACAGGCATTCCTCCAAACAGGCATTCTACTCCAAACAGGCATTCTCCTCCAAACAGGCATTCTACTCCAAACAGGCATTCTACTCCAAACAGGCATTCTACTCCAAACAGGCATTTTCCTCCAAACAGGCATTCTCCTCCAAACAGGCATTTTACTCCAAACAGGCATTCTACCAATGAAAACAGGCATTCTACTCCAAACAGGCATTCTACTCCAAACAGGCATTCTACTCCAAACAGGCATTCTCCTCCAAACAGGCATTCTACTCCAAACAGGCATTCTGTTCCAAACAGGCATTCTCCCAATGAAAACAGGCATTCTACTCCAAACAGGCAGTCTACTCCAAACAGGCATTCTACTCCAACCAGGCATTCTCCTCCAAACAGGCATTCTACTCCAAACAGGCATTCTACTCCAAACAGGCATTCTACCAATGAAAACAGGCATTCTACTCCAAACAGGCATTCTCCTCCAAACAGGCATTCTCCTCCAAACAGGCATTCTACTCCAAACAGGCATTCTACTCCAAACAGGCATTCTACTCCAAACAGGCATTCAACCAATGAACACAGGCATTCTACTCCAAACAGGCATTCTACTCCAAACAGGCATTCTCCTCCAAACAGGCATTCTACTCCAAACAGGCATTCTACTCCAAACAGGCATTCTCCTCCAAACAGGCATTCTACTCCAAACAGGCATTCTACCAATGAACACAGGCATTCTACTCCAAACAGGCATTCTACTCCAAACAGGCATTCTACTCCAAACAGGCATTCTCCTCCAAACAGGCATTCTACTCCAAACAGGCATTCTACTCCAAACAGGCATTCTCCTCCAAACAGGCATTCTACTCCAAACAGGCATTCTACCAATGAACACAGGCATTCTACTCCAAACAGGCATTCTACTCCAAACAGGCATTCTACTCCAAACAGGCATTCTACCAAACAGATTCTACAAACAGGCATTCTACTCCAAACAGGCATTCTACTCCAAACAGGCATTCTACTCCAAACAGGCATTCTACTCCAAACAGGGATTCTACTCCAAACAGGCATTCTAATCCAAACAGGCATTCTATTCCAAACAGGCATTCTACTCCAAACAGGCATTCTACTCCAAACAGGCATTCTACTCCAAACAGGCATTCTACTCCAACCAGGCATTCTACTCCAAACAGGCATTCTAATCCAAACAGGCATTCTACTCCAAACAGGCATTCTACTCCAAACAGGCATTCTACCAATGAAAGGCATTCTACTCCAAACAGGCATTCTACTCCAAACAGGCATTCTACTCCAAACAGGCATTCTAAACAGGCATTCTACAAACAGGCATTCTACTCCAAACAGGCATTCTACCAATGAATCTACCTAAACAGGTTCATTGTTGCATTGGATTCTACCTCTAAAAGTCTAGGCATTATATTACAGGATAGGCTACGTATTCAACCAATAGCTGTCTATAATTTAACATCTAAACAGCATAAATCCATTGTGAAACAGGCATTCTACTCCAAACAGGCATCTCTTTATATAAATGGGTCAATGAACTTTGTGTCCCAACAGGCATCCTACAATGAAACAGATCTATCCACAGATGCATTCTATTTTTGACCAAACACTTTATGGAGCCTGGTGAGAAGTAGTTGGGGAAACAGGGGTGCTAAATGGGATACTCAAACGGGGTCTACAAACAGTCTCTCCTCACATTCTGCCAGGATACTGTCAAAACACAGTGAACAATGATTCATCTTATAATGACTATTTACAATATCTGTCTCTATGTCCCTGTCTAATATTCCATAGGTGATATTATTAGTGATGTCTATTCAATATCTGTCTCTAAACAGGCATGTCTCCTATTCCATAGGTGATATTACTAGTGATGTATATTCAATATCTGTCTCTATTTCTCCAAACAGTCTCCTATTCCATAGGTATTATTACTATTGATGTATATTCAAACAGGCATTCTCTAAACAGGCATTCTACCAATGTCTCCTATTCCATAGGTGATATTACTAGTGATGTCTATTCAATATCTGTCTCTATGTCCCTGTCTCCTATTCCAAAGGTGTAGTGATGTCTATTCAATATCTGTCTCTATGTCTCTGTCTCCTATTCCAAGGTGATATTACTAGTGATGTATATTCAAACATCTGTCTCTATGTTCTCTGTCAGGCATCTATTCCAAACAGTGTAGTGAAACAGGCATTCAATAAACTGTCTCAATGTCTCTGTCATTCTATTCCATAGGTGATTCTAGTAGTGATTCTAACATTCTACTCCATGGCATCTCTCCTCAGGCATTCTACCAATGAGGTGATATTACAGGCATTCTATTCAATATCATTCTCTATGTCTCTGTCTCCTAAACAGGCATTCCACTCCAAACAGGCATTCTACTAGGATTCTACTCAATATCTTCTACTATGGCATCTCTGTCTTCTTTTCCAAACAGGATATCTACTAAACAGGATGTCTATTCAATATCTGTCTCTATGTCTCTGGCTTCTATTCCAAACAGGTGTAGTGATGTCTATTCAAATCAGGCATCTATGTCCCTGTCTCCTATTCCAAAGGTGTCTAGTGATGTCTATTCAATATCTGGCTCTATGTCCAAACAGGCATCTATTCCAAAGGTGTAGTGATGTCTATTCAATATCTGTCTCTCCAAACCAGGCATTCTCTGTCTCCTATTCCAAACAGGTGTAGTGATGTCTATTCAATATCTGTCTCTATGTCTCTGTCTCCTATTCCATAGGTGATATTACTAAACAGTGATTATATTCAATATCTGGCATTCTATGTCAGGTGTCTCCTATTCCAACCAGGTGTAGGCATTCTATTCAAACTGTCTCTATGTCACTGTCTCCTATTCTACTAAACAGGTGGCATTCTAGTGAGGTCTATTCAATATCTGTCTCTAACAGGTCTCTGGCTTCTATTCCAAACAGGATATCTACTAGTGCATTCTATTCAATATCTGTCTCTATGTCTCTGTCTCCCAAACAGGCATTCTAGGCATTCTACCCAATGATGTCTAAACAGGCATTCAATAAACTGTCTCTATTCTCTGTCTCCTATTCCAGGTGTAGTGATGTCTAGTCAATATCAGTCTCTATGTCCCTCCAAACAGGCATCTATTCCAAGGTGTAGGATTCTATTCCAAACAGGTATCTGTCTCTATTCCCTGTCTCCAGGCATATTCCAAAGGTGATATCAATAGTGATGTCTATTCAATATATGTCTCTATGTCCCTGTCATTCTATTCCAAACAGGCATTCTCTATTCAATATCTGTCTCTATGTCTCTGTCTTCTATTCCAAGGTGTAGTGATGTCTACAAATCAGTCTCTATGTCCCTGTCTCCTATTCCAAACAGGCATTCTATTCAAATCTGTCTCTATGTCCAAACAGTCTCCTATTCCAAACAGGCATTCTACTAGGATGTCTATTCAACCAGGTCTCTATGTCTCTGTCTCAAACAGGCATATTCCAAACAGGTGTAGTGATGTCTATTCAATACTGTTCTACTCCAACCAGGCATCTCTACTCCAAACAGGCATTCTACTCCAAACAGGCATTCTACTCAATAGGCATTCTCTCCAAACAGGCATTCTACTGGCATTCTATTCCAAACAGGTGTAAACAGGATGTCTACTTCAGGCATCTGTCTCTAAACAGGTCTCCTATTCCAAGGTGATAGTGATGTCTACTTCAATATCTGTCTCTAACAGGCATCTCTGTCTCTATTCCAAACAGGTGATACCAATGAACACAGGCATTCTAGTGAAAACAGTCTAGTTCAATATCTGTCTCTATGTCTCTCCAAACAGTCTCCTATTCCATAGGTGTAGTGATGCATTCTACTCAATATCTGTCTCTAAACAGTCTCTGGCATTCTATTCCAAACAGGTGTAGTGATGTCTATTCAATATCTGTCTCTATGTCTCTGTCTCTATTCCATAGGTTCTACCAATGAAAACAGGCATTCTATTCAATAGGCATTCTCTAAACAGTTCTCTGGCATTCTCCCAATTCCAATGAAAACAGGTGTAGTGATGTCTATTCAATATCTGTCTCTATGTCTCTGTCTCTATTCCAACCAGGCATTCTACCAATGAAAACAGGTGTCTATTCAATAGGCTGTCTCTAAACAGTCTCTGTCTACCAATGAACACAGGCATTCTACTCCAAACAGTCTATTCAATATCTGTCTCTATGTCATCTGTCTCTATTCCATGAAAACAGGTGTAGTGATGTCTATTCAATATCTGTCTCTATGTCTCTGTCTCTATTCCAAAGGTGTAGTGATGTCTATTCTATATCTGTCTCTATGTCTCTGTCTCTATTCCAAAGGTGTAGTGATGTCTATTCAATATCTGTCTCTATGTCTCTGTCTTCTATTCCAAACAGGTGTAGTGATGTCTATTCAATATCTGTCTCTATGTCTCTCCAAACAGTCTCTATTCCATAGGTGATATTCTATTCCAAACAGTGCATGTCTATTCAATATCTGTCTCTATGTCTCTGTCTCCTATTCCAAAGGTGTAGGATTCTATTCAATATCTGTCTCTAAACAGATTCCAACCAGGCATTCTACTTGTCTATTCAATATCTGTCTCTATGTCTCTGTCTCCTATTCCATAGGACATTATATTACAGGATGGCTCTATTCAACCAATGTCTCTATAATTTCATCTAATTAGCATATTCCATTGTGACGTGTGATGATGTCTTTATATAAATGGGTCAATGAACTCTCCCAAATGTCTCTGTCTCACTATTCCAGAACTTTAGGTGTAGTGATGTCTATTCAATATCTGTCTCTATGTCTCTGTCTCCTATTCCATAGGTGTATCTGATGTCTAGTCAATATCTGTCTCTATGTCCCTGTCTCCTATTCCATAGGTGTATTACTAGTGATGTCTATTCAATATCTGTCTCTATGTCTCTGTCTCCTATTCCATAGGTGATATTACTAGTGATGTATATTCAATATCTGTCTCTATGTCTCTGTCTCCTATTCCATAGGTGTAGTGATGTCTATTCAATATCTGTCTCTATGTCTCTGTCTCCTATTCCATAGGTGTAGTGATGTCTATTCAATATCTGTCTCTATGTCCTGTCTCCTATTCCATAGGTGATATTACTAGTGATGTCTATTCAATATCTGTCTCTATGTCCCTGTCTCCTATTCCATAGGTGATATTACTAGTGATGTCTATTCAATATCTGTCTCTATGTCTCTGTCTCCTATTCCATAGGTGATATTACTAGTGATGTCTAGTCAATATCTGTCTCTATGTCTCTGTCTCCTATTCCATAGGTGATATTACTAGTGATGTCTATTCAATATCTGTCTCTATGTCTCTGTCTCCTATTCCATAGGTGATATTACTAGTGATGTCTATTCAATATCTGTCTCTATGTCTCTGTCTCCTATTCCATAGGTGATATTACTAGTGATGTCTATTCAATATCTGTCTCTATGTCTCTGTCTCCTATTCCATAGGTGTAGTGATGTCTATTCAATATCTGTCTCTATGTCCCTGTCTCCTATTCCATAGGTGTAGTGATGTCTATTCAATATCTGTCTCTATGTCACTGTCTCCTATTCCATAGGTGTAGTGATGTCTATTCAATATCTGTCTCTATGTCTCTGTCTCCTATTCCATAGGTGATATTAGTAGTGATGTCTATTCAATATCTGTCTCTATGTCTCTGTCTCCTATTCCATAGGTGTAGTGATGTCTATTCAATATCTGTCTCTATGTCTCTGTCTCCTATTCCATAGGTGTAGTGATGTCTCTTCTATATCTGTCTCTAAATCCCTGTCTCCTATTCCATAGGTGATATTACTAGTGATGTCTATTCAATATCTGTCTCTATGTCTCTGTCTCCTATTCCATAGGTGTAGTGATGTCTAGTCAATATCTGTCTCTATGTCTCTGTCTCCTATTCCATAGGTGTAGTGATGTCTATTCAATATCTGTCTCTATGTCCCTGTCTCCTATTCCATAGGTGTAGTGATGTCTATTCAATATCTGTCTCTATGTCTCTGTCTCCTATTCCATAGGTGTAGTGATGTCTATTCAATATCTGTCTCTATGTCTCTGTCTCCTATTCCATAGGTGTAGTGATGTCTATTCAATATCTGTCTCTATGTCTCTGTCTCCTATTCCATAGGTGTAGTGATGTCTATTCTATATCTGTCTCTATGTCTCTGTCTCCTATTCCATAGGTGTAGTGATGTCTATTCAATATCTGTCTCTATGTCTCTGTCTCCTATTCCATAGGTGTAGTGATGTCTATTCAATATCTGTCTCTATGTCTCTGTCTCCTATTCCATAGGTGTAGTGATGTCTATTCAATATCTGTCTCTATGTCTCTGTCTCCTATTCCATAGGTGTAGTGATGTCTATTCAATATCTGTCTCTATGTCTCTGTCTCCTATTCCATAGGTGTAGTGATGTCTATTCTATATCTGTCTCTATGTCTCTGTCTCCTATTCCATAGGTGTAGTGATGTCTATTCTATATCTGTCTCTATGTCTCTGTCTCCTATTCCATAGGTGTAGTGATGTCTATTCAATATCTGTCTCTATGTCTCTGTCTCCTATTCCATAGGTGATGATGTCTATTCAATATCTGTCTCTATGTCTCTGTCTCCTATTCCATAGGTGTAGTGATGTCTATTCAATATCTGTCTCTATGTCTCTGTCTCCTATTCCATAGGTGTAGTGATGTCTATTCAATATCTGTCTCTATGTCTCTGTCTCCTATTCCATAGGTGTAGTGATGTCTATTCTATATCTGTCTCTATGTCTCTGTCTCCTATTCCATAGGTGTAGTGATGTCTATTCAATATCTGTCTCTATGTCTCTGTCTCCTATTCCATAGGTGTAGTGATGTCTCTTCTATATCTGTCTCTATGTCTCTGTCTCCTATTCCATAGGTGTAGTGATGTCTCTTCTATATCTGTCTCTATGTCTCTGTCTCCTATTCCATAGGTGATATTACTAGTCTCGTTATTGTTATGTACATTTCTTGTGTAACTTTTTGATTGATTAGATTATTTTTTATTTATTTAAGTAAATATTTTCTTAACTGTATTTCTTGAACTGCATTGTGGGGGTTAAGGGGCTTGTAAAGGAAGCATTTCACGGTAAGGTTCTACTACACCTGTTGTATTCGACCCATGTGACAAATAAAGTTCGATATGATTTGATATATTGGCTCGCGCTGTCTAGTCACTATGACAGCGTCTCTACGACAACCTGATTATTCCCCCCCGCTCGGCTCCCTGAATGCCAAACACTTCAACGGAAACGTATGTCAGAGACATATGACAATATTTTCCTCGGCTAGAAAAAAAAACAAAAAACCTAAAAATCATCTACTTTCAAATTATGCTCGTCGGAGGTTGACATTTTTCCATTCTTGTGTTTCATTTGCGGAACATGAATATCACGTAGTCAAATGACAATAAAAACGCCCTGTCACTGTCGTAGTTGATTTGAACGCTAAACGCTTCCGGTTGTTTCCTGCGTGGTGAAGCGACAGGCCTGTGATGGGAGTCACCTAGCATTTAGTCGGCCAGATGTAAATTGCTGGTATGTGTCAACATCCAGGGGTAGAGTCACCACACACAAAGGAACAGAACCACTTTCCATTAGCGCAAATTGTATTACGCAGAGAAAGTGATGCTTTCGTTGTTGTGCCATGGAAACTGTAAAAAAAAAAACATGCTTTATTTGTTTTTCAATGCATAAATTAAATTGTTTGTTTATCAGCCTGTTTCATCATCATCATCGTCGCAGAAACTGTCCTCGTGATCCCTCGAGACATTATTCAACCGTTTTGGACCAATTTACATGTAATACATTCAGCAATACAATAAGAGCATCAACTCCATGTTTACACCTCTTGGTACGAGGACAAGACAGATATTGTTTTAGACTTCTTGATACGAGGACAAGACATAAATATTGTTGTATCGTGTGTACATTTCAACCTCTTGATAAGAGGACAGATATTGTATATATTATTTTATCATGTGTACATTTAAACCTCTTTCTACATCAGCTGATATCTCAAAGTGTTGTACAGAAACCCAGGCTAAAACCCCAAACAGCAAGCAATGCAGGTGTAGAAGCACGGTGGCTAGGAAAAACTCCCTAGAAAGGTCAGAACCTAGGAAGAAACCTAGAGAGGAACCAGGCTATGAGGGGTGGCCAGTCCTCTCCTGGCTGTGCCGGGTAGAGAGGAACCAGGCTCTGAGGGGTGGCCAGTCCTCTCCTGGCTGTACCAGGTAGAGAGGAACCAGGCTATGAGGGGTTGGCCAGTCCTCTTCTGGCTGTACCGGGTAGAGAGGAACCAGGCTATGAGGGGTGACCAGTCCTCTACTGGCTGTACTGGGTAGAGAGGAACCAGGCTCTGAGGGGTGGCCAGTCCTCTCCTGGCTGTACCAGGTAGAGAGGAACCAGGCTATGAGGGGTGGCCAGTCCTCTTCTGGCTGTACTGGGTAGAGAGGAACCAGGCTATGAGGGGTGGCCAGTCCTCCTCTGGCTGTGCCGGGTAGAGAGGAACCAGGCTATGAGGGGTGGCCAGTCATCTTCTGGCTGTACTGGGTAGAGAGGAACCAGGCTATGAGTGGTGGCCAGTCCTCTTCTGGCTGTGCCGGGTGGAGATTATAACAGAACATGGCCAAGATGTTCAAATGTTCATAGATGACCAGCAGGGTCAAATAATAATAATCACAGTGGTTGTAGAGGGTGCAGCAAGTCAGCACCTCAGGAGTAAATGTCAGTTGGCTTTTTATAGCCGATCATTCAGAGGTCGAGACAGCAGGTGCGGTAGAGAGAGAGAGTGGAAAACAGCAGATCTGTGAACAGGTCAGGATTCCATAGCCGCAGGCAGAACAGTTGAAACTGGAGCCACAGCACGACCAGGTGGACTGGGGACAGCAAGAAGTCATCAGGCCAGGTAGTCCTGAGGCAAAGTCACAGGGCTCAGGTCCTCCGGGAGGGGAGGGCGAGGGTGGAAGGTTGAATTAGAGGGAGCATACTTAAATTCACACAGGACACACCGGATAAGACAGGAGAAATACTCCAGATACAACTGACGGACCCTAGCCCTCCGACTCCTCAACTTTTGCAGCATAAATATGACAAGACAGATATTGTTTTATCATGTGGACATTTTGAATGAGGAAAAAAAACAATAACAACTCTCTATGTACGTTGGCATTGTAGTCATGTAACAGATGTCTCTGTCTCTCCAACTCTCTGTGTACGTTGGCATTGTAGTCATGTAACAGATGTCTCTGTCTCTCCAACTCTCTGTGTACGTTGGGCATTGTAGTCATGTAACAGATGTCTCTGTCTCTCCAACTCTCTGTGTACGTTGGGCATTGTAGTCATGTAACAGATGTCTCTGTCTCTCCAACTCTCTGTGTACGTTGGCATTGTAGTCATGTAACAGATGTTGTCTCTCCAACTCTCTGTGTACGTTGGCATTGTAGTCATGTAACAGATGTCTCTGTCTCTCCAACTCTCTGTGTACGTTGGCATTGTAGTCATGTAACAGATGTCTCTGTCTCTCCAACTCTCTGTGTACGTTGGGCATTGTAGTCATGTAACAGATGTTGTCTCTCCAACTCTCTGTGTACGTTGGGCATTGTAGTCATGTAACAGATGTCTCTGTCTCTCCAACTCTCTGTGTACGTTGGGCATTGTAGTCATGTAACAGATGTCTCTGTCTCTCCAACTCTCTGTGTACGTTGGGCATTGTAGTCATGTAACAGATGTCTCTGTCTCTCCAACTCTCTGTGTACGTTGGCATTGTAGTCATGTAACAGATGTTGTCTCTCCAACTCTCTGTGTACGTTGGCATTGTAGTCATGTAACAGATGTCTCTGTCTCTCCAACTCTCTATGTACGTTGGGCATTGTAGTCATGTAACAGATGTCTCTGTCTCTCCAACTCTCTGTGTACGTTGGGCATTGTAGTCATGTAACAGATGTCTCTGTCTCTCCAACTCTCTGTGTACGTTGGGCATTGTAGTCATGTAACAGATGTCTCTGTCTCTCCAACTCTCTGTGTATGGGCATTGTAGTCATGTAACAGATGTCTCTGTCTCTCCAACTCTCTGTGTACGTTGGCATTGTAGTCATGTAACAGATGTTGTCTCTCCAACTCTCTGTGTACGTTGGCATTGTAGTCATGTAACAGATGTCTCTGTCTCTCCAACTCTCTATGTACGTTGGGCATTGTAGTCATGTAACAGATGTCTCTGTCTCTCCAACTCTCTGTGTAGTTGGCATTGTAGTCATGTAACAGATGTCTCTGTCTCTCCAACTCTCTGTGTACGTTGGGCATTGTAGTCATGTAACAGATGTCTCTGTCTCTCCAACTCTCTGTGTACGTTGGGCATTGTAGTCATGTAACAGATGTCTCTGTCTCTCCAACTCTCTGTGTACGTTGGGCATTGTAGTCATGTAACAGATGTCTCTGTCTCTCCAACTCTCTATGTACGTTGGGCATTGTAGTCATGTAACAGATGTCTCTGTCTCTCCAACTCTCTGTGTACGTTGGGCATTGTAGTCATGTAACAGATGTCTCTGTCTCTCCAACTCTCTGTGTACGTTGGCATTGTAGTCATGTAACAGATGTTGTCTCTCCAACTCTCTGTGTACGTGGGCATTGTAGTCATGTAACAGATGTCTCTGTCTCTCCAACTCTCTGTGTACGTTGGGCATTGTAGTCATGTAACAGATGTTGTCTCTCCAACTCTCTGTGTACGTGGGCATTGTAGTCATGTAACAGATGTCTCTGTCTCTCCAACTCTCTGTGTACGTTGGCATTGTAGTCATGTAACAGATGTTGTCTCTCCAACTCTCTGTGTACGTGGGCATTGTAGTCATGTAACAGATGTCTCTGTCTCTCCAACTCTCTGTGTACGTTGGCATTGTAGTCATGTAACAGATGTTGTCTCTCCAACTCTCTGTGTACGTGGGCATTGTAGTCATGTAACAGATGTCTCTGTCTCTCCAACTCTCTGTGTACGTTGGCATTGTAGTCATGTAACAGATGTTGCCTCTCCAACTCTCTGTGTACGTTGGGCATTGTAGTCATGTAACAGATGTTGTCTCTCCAACTCTCTGTGTACGTGGGCATTGTAGTCATGTAACAGATGTCTCTGTCTCTCCAACTCTCTGTGTACGTTGGCATTGTAGTCATGTAACAGATGTCTCTGTCTCTCCAACTCTCTGTGTACGTTGGGCATTGTAGTCATGTAACAGATGTCTCTGTCTCTCCAACTCTCTGTGTACGTTGGCATTGTAGTCATGTAACAGATGTTGTCTCTCCAACTCTCTGTGTACGTTGGCATTGTAGTCATGTAACAGATGTCTCTGTCTCTCCAACTCTCTATGTACGTTGGGCATTGTAGTCATGTAACAGATGTCTCTGTCTCTCCAACTCTCTGTGTACGTTGGGCATTGTAGTCATGTAACAGATGTCTCTGTCTCTCCAACTCTCTGTGTACGTTGGGCATTGTAGTCATGTAACAGATGTCTCTGTCTCTCCAACTCTCTGTGTACGTTGGGCATTGTAGTCATGTAACAGATGTCTCTGTCTCTCCAACTCTCTGTGTACGTTGGCATTGTAGTCATGTAACAGATGTTGTCTCTCCAACTCTCTGTGTACGTTGGCATTGTAGTCATGTAACAGATGTCTCTGTCTCTCCAACTCTCTATGTACGTTGGGCATTGTAGTCATGTAACAGATGTCTCTGTCTCTCCAACTCTCTGTGTACGTTGGCATTGTAGTCATGTAACAGATGTCTCTGTCTCTCCAACTCTCTGTGTACGTTGGGCATTGTAGTCATGTAACAGATGTCTCTGTCTCTCCAACTCTCTGTGTACGTTGGGCATTGTAGTCATGTAACAGATGTCTCTGTCTCTCCAACTCTCTGTGTACGTTGGGCATTGTAGTCATGTAACAGATGTCTCTGTCTCTCCAACTCTCTATGTACGTTGGGCATTGTAGTCATGTAACAGATGTCTCTGTCTCTCCAACTCTCTGTGTACGTTGGGCATTGTAGTCATGTAACAGATGTCTCTGTCTCTCCAACTCTCTGTGTACGTTGGCATTGTAGTCATGTAACAGATGTTGTCTCTCCAACTCTCTGTGTACGTGGGCATTGTAGTCATGTAACAGATGTCTCTGTCTCTCCAACTCTCTGTGTACGTTGGGCATTGTAGTCATGTAACAGATGTCTCTGTCTCTCCAACTCTCTGTGTACGTTGGGCATTGTAGTCATGTAACAGATGTCTCTGTCTCTCCAACTCTCTGTGTACGTTGGCATTGTAGTCATGTAACAGATGTTGTCTCTCCAACTCTCTGTGTACGTGGGCATTGTAGTCATGTAACAGATGTCTCTGTCTCTCCAACTCTCTGTGTACGTTGGCATTGTAGTCATGTAACAGATGTTGTCTCTCCAACTCTCTGTGTACGTGGGCATTGTAGTCATGTAACAGATGTCTCTGTCTCTCCAACTCTCTGTGTACGTTGGCATTGTAGTCATGTAACAGATGTTGCCTCTCCAACTCTCTGTGTACGTTGGGCATTGTAGTCATGTAACAGATGTTGTCTCTCCAACTCTCTGTGTACGTGGGCATTGTAGTCATGTAACAGATGTCTCTGTCTCTCCAACTCTCTGTGTACGTTGGCATTGTAGTCATGTAACAGATGTTGTCTCTCCAACTCTCTGTGTACGTGGGCATTGTAGTCATGTAACAGATGTCTCTGTCTCTCCAACTCTCTGTGTACGTTGGGCATTGTAGTCATGTAACAGATGTCTCTGTCTCTCCAACTCTCTGTGTACGTTGGGCATTGTAGTCATGTAACAGATGTCTCTGTCTCTCCAACTCTCTGTGTACGTTGGGCATTGTAGTCATGTAACAGATGTCTCTGTCTCTCCAACTCTCTGTGTACGTTGGGCATTGTAGTCATGTAACAGATGTCTCTGTCTCTCCAACTCTCTGTGTACGTTGGGCATTGTAGTCATGTAACAGATGTCTCTGTCTCTCCAACTCTCTGTGTACGTTGGGCATTGTAGTCATGTAACAGATGTCTCTGTCTCTCCAACTCTCTGTGTACGTGGGCATTGTAGTCATGTAACAGATATCTCTGTCTCTCCAACTCTCTGTGTACGTTGGGCATTGTAGTCATGTAACAGATGTCTCTGTCTCTCCAACTCTCTGTGTACGTTGGGCATTGTAGTCATGTAACAGATGTCTCTGTCTCTCCAACTCTCTGTGTACGTTGGGCATTGTAGTCATGTAACAGATGTCTCTGTCTCTCCAACTCTCTGTGTACGTTGGGCATTGTAGTCATGTAACAGATGTCTCTGTCTCTCCAACTCTCTGTGTACGTTGGGCATTGTAGTCATGTAACAGATGTCTCTGTCTCTCCAACTCTCTGTGTACGTTGGGCATTGTAGTCATGTAACAGATGTCTCTGTCTCTCCAACTCTCTGTGTACGTGGGCATTGTAGTCATGTAACAGATGTCTCTGTCTCTCCAACTCTCTGTGTACGTTGGGCATTGTAGTCATGTAACAGATGTTGTCTCTCCAACTCTCTGTGTACGTTGGGCATTGTAGTCATGTAACAGATGTTGTCTCTCCAACTCTCTGTGTACGTTGGGCATTGTAGTCATGTAACAGATGTTGCCTCTCCAACTCTCTGTGTACGTTGGCATTGTAGTCATGTAACAGATGTTGTCTCTCCAACTCTCTATGTACGTTGGGCATTGTAGTCATGTAACAGATGTTGTCTCTCCAACTCTCTGTGTACGTTGGGCATTGTAGTCATGTAACAGATGTTGTCTCTCCAACTCTCTGTGTACGTTGGGCATTGTAGTCATGTAACAGATGTTGTCTCTCCAACTCTCTGTGTACGTTGGGCATTGGAGTCATG
>NW_027040485.1:622402-670953 GCF_034236695.1 Oncorhynchus nerka
GGTTAGATATGGACTGGTAGATACAGGAGACTGACATACCAACTCTAGGAGGTGAGAGAGAGGAGACTGACATGGACCAACTCTAGGAGGGTTAGACTGACATACCAACTCTAGGAGGGTTAGACTGACATACCAACTCTAGGAGGGTTAGATATGGACTGGTAGATACAGGAGACTGACATACCAACTCTAGGGAGGGTCAGACTGACATACCAACTCAGGAGGGTCAGATGGTGGACTGGTATGGTAGAGGAGAGACTGACATACCAACTCTAGGAGGGTTAGACAACAATAACATACCAACTCTAGGCATAAATAAGACTGGGGTCTGGAACTCTAGGAGGAGACTGACATACCAACTCTAGGAGGGTTAGACTGACATACCAACTCAGGGAGGGTCAGACTGACATACCAACTCTAGGAGGGTCAGACTGACATACCAACTCTATGAGGGTTAGACTGACATACCAACTCTATGAGGGTTAGACTGACATACCAACTCTAGGAGGGTTAGACTGACATACCAACTCTAGGAGGGTTAGATATGGACTGGTAGATACAGGAGACTGACATACCAACTCTAGGAGGGTTAGATATGGACTGGTAGATACAGGAGACTGACATACCAACTCTAGGAGGGTTAGACTGACATACCAACTCTAGGAGGGTTAGACTGACATACTAACTCTAGGAGGGTTAGACTGACATACCAACTCTAGGAGGGTTAGACTGACATACCAACTCTAGGAGGGTCAGACTGACATACTAACTCTAGGAGGGTTAGACTGACATACCAACTCTAGGAGGGTTAGACTGACATACCAACTCTAGGAGGGTCAGACTGACATACTAACTCTAGGAGGGTTAGACTGACATACCAACTCTAGGAGGGTTAGACTGACATACCAACTCTAGGAGGGTCAGACTGACATACCAACTCAGGGAGGGTCAGACTGACATACCAACTCAGGGAGGGTCAGACTGACATACCAACTCTAGGAGGGTTAGACTAACATACCAACTCAGGGAGGGTCAGACTAACATACCAACTCTAGGAGGGTTAGATATGGACTGGTAGATACAGGAGACTGACATACCAACTCTAGGAGGGTTAGATATGGACTGGTAGATACAGGAGACTGACATACCAACTCTAGGAGGGTTAGACTGACATACCAACTCTAGGAGGGTTAGACTGACATACCAACTCTAGGAGGGTTAGACTACATACCAACTCTAGGAGGGTTAGATATGGACTGGTAGATACAGGAGACTGACATACCAACTCAGGGAGGGTCAGACTGACATACCAACTCAGGGAGGGTCAGACTGACATACCAACTCTAGGAGGGTTAGACTGACATACCAACTCTAGGAGGGTTAGACTGACATACCAACTCTAGGAGGGTTAGACTGACATACCAACTCAGGGAGGGTCAGACTGACATACCAACTCTAGGAGGGTTAGACTGACATACCAACTCTAGGAGGGTTAGACTGACATACCAACTCTAGGAGGGTTAGATATGGGCTGGTAGATATAGAAGACTGACATACCAATTCTAGGAGGGTTAGATATGGACTGGTAGATACAGGAGACTGACATACCAACTCTAGGAGGGTTAGACTGACATACCATCTCTAGGAGGGTTAGATATGGGCTGGTAGATATAGGAGACTGACATACCAACTCTAGGAGGGTTAGATATGGACTGGTAGATACAGGAGACTGACATACCAACTCTAGGAGGGTTAGACTGACATACCAACTCTAGGAGGGTTAGACTGACATACCAACTCTAGGAGGGTTAGACTACATACCAACTCTAGGAGGGTTAGATATGGACTGGTAGATACAGGAGACTGACATACCAACTCAGGGAGGGTCAGACTGACATACCAACTCAGGGAGGGTCAGACTGACATACCAACTCTAGGAGGGTTAGACTGACATACCAACTCTAGGAGGGTTAGACTACATACCAACTCTAGGAGGGTTAGATATGGACTAGACATACCAACTCTAGGAGGGTTAGATATGGACTGGTAGATACAGGAGACTGACATACCAACTCTAGGAGGGTTAGACTGACATACCAACTCTAGGAGGGTTAGATATGGGCTGGTAGACTGACATACCAACTCTAGGAGGGATAGACTGACATACCAACTCTAGGAGGGTTAGACTGACATACCAACTCTAGGAGGGTTAGACTGACATACTAACTCTAGGAGGTTAGACTGACATACCAACTCTAGGAGGGTTAGATATGGACTGACATACCAACTCTAGGAGGGTCAGACTGACATACCAACTCAGGAGGGTCAGACTGACATACCAACTCTAGGAGGGTTAGACTGACATACCAACTCTAGGAGGGTTAGACTGGTAGACAGGAGACTGACCAACTCAGGGAGGGTCAGACTGACATACCAACTCAGGAGGGTTAGACTGATGGACTGGTAGATACAGGAGACTGACATACCAACTCTAGGAGGGTTAGATATGGACTGGTAGACTCAGGAGACTGACATACCAACTCTAGGAGGGTTAGACTGACATACCAACTCTAGGAGGGTTAGACTGACATACCAACTCTAGGAGGGTTAGACTGACATACCAACTCTAGGAGGGTTAGATATGGACTGGTAGATACAGGAGACTGACATACCAACTCAGGGAGGGTCAGACTGACATACCAACTCAGGAGGGTCAGACTGACATACCAACTCTAGGAGGGTTAGACTGACATACCAACTCTAGGAGGGTTAGACTGACATACCAACTCTAGGAGGTTAGACTGACATACCAACTCAGGGAGGGTCAGACTGACATACCAACTCTAGGAGGGTTAGACTGACATACCAACTCTAGGAGGGTTAGACTGACATACCAACTCTAGGAGGGTTAGATATGGACTGGTAGATACAGGAGACTAGGAGGGTTAGACTGACATTGGAGGGTTAGACCATACCAACTAGGAGGGTTAGATATGGACTGGTAGATACAGGAGACTGACATACCAACTCTAGGAGGGTTAGACTGACATACCAACTCTAGGAGGGTTAGATATGGGCTGGTAGATACATGAGATACCAACTCTAGGAGGGTTAGATATGGACTGGTAGATACAGGAGACTGACATACCAACTCTAGGAGGGTTAGACTGACATACCAACTCTAGGAGGGTTAGACTGACATACCAACTCTAGGAGGGTTAGACTGACATACCAACTCTAGGAGGGTTAGACTGAGATACCAGGAGACTGACATACCAACTCAGGGAGGGTCAGACTGACATACCAACTCAGGGAGGGTCAGACTGACATACCAACTCTAGGAGGGTTAGACTGACATACCAACTCTAGGAGGGTTAGATATGGACTGGTAGACACAGGAGACTGACATACCAACTCTAGGAGGGTTAGACTGACATACCAACTCAGGGAGGGTTAGACTGACATACCAACTCTAGGAGGGTTAGACTGACATACCAACTCTAGGAGGGTTAGACTACATACCAACTCTAGGAGGGTTAGATATGGACTGGTAGATACAGGAGACTGACATACCAACTCAGGGAGGGTTAGACTGACATACCAACTCTAGGAGGGTTAGACTGACATACCAACTCTAGGAGGGTTAGACTGACATACCAATTCTAGGAGGGTTAGATATGGACTGGTAGATACAGGAGACTGACATACCAACTCTAGGAGGGTTAGACTGGACTGGTAGATACAGGGAGGGTTAGACTGACATACCAACTCTAGGAGGGTTAGACTGACATACCAACTCTAGGAGGGTTAGACTGACATACCAACTCTAGGAGGGTTAGATATGGACTGGTAGATACAGGAGACTGACATACCAATTCTAGGAGGGTTAGACTGACATACCAACTCTTGGAGGGTTAGACTGACATACCAACTCAGGGAGTGTTAGACAGACATACCAACTCTAGGAGGGTTAGACTGACATACCAACTCTAGGAGGGTTAGACTGACATACCAACTCTAGGAGGGTTAGATATGGACTGGTAGACACAGGAGACTGACATACCAACTCTAGGTGGGTTAGACTGACATGCCAATTCTAGGAGGGTTAGACTGACATACCAACTCAGGGAGGGTTAGATATGGACTGGTAGATACAGGAGGCTGACATACCAACTCTAGGAGGGTTAGACTGACATACCATCTCTAGGAGGGTTAGCTATGGACTTGTAGATACAGGAGACTGACATACCAACTCTAGGAGGGTTAGACTGACATACCAACTCTTGGAGGGTTAGACTGACATACCAACTCTAGGAGGGTTAGATATGGACTGGTAGATACAGGAGACTGACATACCAACTCAGGGAGGGATAGACTGACATACCAACTCTAGGAGGGTTAGACTGACATACCAACTCTAGGAGGTTTAGACTGACATACCAACTCTAGGAGGGTTAGATGTGGACTGGTAGATACAGGAGACTGACATACCAACTCAGGGAGGGATAGACAGACATACCAACTCTAGGAGGGTTAGATATGGACTGGTAGATACAGGAGACTGACATACCAACTCTAGGAGGGTTAGACTGACATACCAACTCAGGGAGGGTTAGACTGACATACCAACTCTAGGAGGGTTAGATATGGACTGGTAGATACAGGAGACTGACATACCAACTCAGAGAGGGTTAGACTGACATACCAACTCTAGGAGGGTTAGACTGACATACCAACTCTAGGAGGGTTAGACTGACATACCAATTCTAGGAGGGTTAGATATGGACTGGTAGATACAGGAGACTGACATACCAACTCTAGGAGGGTTAGATATGGACTGGTAGATACAGGAGACTGACATACCAACTCTAGGAGGGTTAGACTGACATACCAACTCTAGGAGGGTTAGACTGACATACCAACTCTAGGAGGGTTAGATATGGACTGGTAGATACAGGAGACTGACATACCAACTCTAGGAGGGTTAGACTGACATACCAACTCTAGGAGGGTTAGACTGACATACCAACTCTAGGAGGGTTAGACTGACATACCAACTCTAGGAGGGTTAGACTGACATGGGCTGGTAGATGACAGGAGACTGACATACCAACTCTAGGAGGAGGTTAGACTTAGATATGGGACTGGTAGATACAGGAGGCTGACATACCAACTCTAGGAGGGTTAGACTGACATACCATCTCTAGGAGGGTTAGCTATGGACTGGTAGATACAGGAGACTGACATACCAACTCTAGGAGGGTTAGACTGACATACCAACTCTTGGAGGGTTAGACTGACATACCAACTCTTGGAGGTTTAGACTGACATACCAACTCTAGGAGGGATAGACTGACATACCAACTCTAGGAGGGTTAGACTGACATACCAACTCTAGGAGGTTTAGACTGACATACCAACTCTAGGAGGGTTAGATGTGGACTGGTAGATACAGGAGACTGACATACCAACTCAGGGAGGGATAGACAGACATACCAACTCTAGGAGGGTTAGATATGGACTGGTAGATACAGGAGACTGACATACCAACTCTAGGAGGGTTAGACTGACATACCAACTCAGGGAGGGTTAGACTGACATACCAACTCTAGGAGGGTTAGATATGGACTGGTAGATACAGGAGACTGACATACCAACTCAGAGAGGGTTAGACTGACATACCAACTCTAGGAGGGTTAGACTGACATACCAACTCTAGGAGGGTTAGACTGACATACCAATTCTAGGAGGGTTAGATATGGACTGGTAGATACAGGAGACTGACATACCAACTCTAGGAGGGTTAGATATGGACTGGTAGATACAGGAGACTGACATACCAACTCTAGGAGGGTTAGATATGGACTGGTAGATACAGGAGACTGACATACCAACTCTAGGAGGGTTAGACTGACATACCAACTCTAGGAGGGTTAGACTGACATACCAACTCTAGGAGGGTTAGACTACATACCAACTCTAGGAGGGTTAGATATGGACTGGTAGATACAGGAGACTGACATACCAACTCAGGGAGGGTCAGACTGACATACCAACTCAGGGAGGGTCAGACTGACATACCAACTCTAGGAGGGTTAGACTGACATACCAACTCTAGGAGGGTTAGACTGACATACCAACTCTAGGAGGGTTAGACTGACATACCAACTCAGGGAGGGTCAGACTGACATACCAACTCTAGGAGGGTTAGACTGACATACCAACTCTAGGAGGGTTAGACTGACATACCAACTCTAGGAGGGTTAGATATGGGCTGGTAGATATAGAAGACTGACATACCATCTCTAGGAGGGTTAGATATGGGCTGGTAGATACAGGAGACTGACATACCAACTCTAGGAGGGTTAGACTGACATACCATCTCTAGGAGGGTTAGATATGGGCTGGTAGATATAGGAGACTGACATACCAACTCTAGGAGGGTTAGATATGGACTGGTAGATACAGGAGACTGACATACCAACTCTAGGAGGGTTAGACTGACATACCAACTCTAGGAGGGTTAGACTGACATACCAACTCTAGGAGGGTTAGACTACATACCAACTCTAGGAGGGTTAGATATGGACTGGTAGATACAGGAGACTGACATACCAACCCAGGGAGGGTCAGACTGACATACCAACTCTAGGAGGGTTAGACTGACATACCAACTCTAGGAGGGTTAGACTACATACCAACTCTAGGAGGGTTAGATATGGACTGGTAGATACAGGAGACTGACATACCAACCCAGGGAGGGTCAGACTGACATACCAACTCAGGGAGGGTCAGACTGACATACCAACTCTAGGAGGGTTAGACTGACATACCAACTCTAGGAGGGTTAGATATGGACTGGTAGACACAGGAGACTGACATACCAACTCTAGGAGGGTTAGACTGACATACCAACTCAGGGAGGGTTAGACTGACATACCAACTCTAGGAGGGTTAGACTGACATGCCAACTCTAGGAGGGTTAGACTGACATACCAACTCTAGGAGGGTTAGATATGGACTGGTAGATACAGGAGACTGACATACCAATTCTAGGAGGGTTAGACTGACATACCAACTCTTGGAGGGTTAGACTGACATACCAACTCTAGGAGGGTTAGATATGGACTGGTAGATACAGGAGACTGACATACCAACTCAGGGAGGGATAGACTGACATACCAACTCTAGGAGGGTTAGACTGACATACCAACTCTAGGAGGTTTAGACTGACATACCAACTCTAGGAGGGTTAGATGTGGACTGGTAGATACAGGAGACTGACATACCAACTCAGGGAGGGATAGACAGACATACCAACTCTAGGAGGGTTAGATATGGACTGGTAGATACAGGAGACTGACATACCAACTCTAGGAGGGTTAGACTGACATACCAACTCAGGGAGGGTTAGACTGACATACCAACTCTAGGAGGGTTAGATATGGACTGGTAGATACAGGAGACTGACATACCAACTCAGAGAGGGTTAGACTGACATACCAACTCTAGGAGGGTTAGACTGACATACCAACTCTAGGAGGGTTAGACTGACATACCAATTCTAGGAGGGTTAGATATGGACTGGTAGATACAGGAGACTGACATACCAACTCTAGGAGGGTTAGATATGGACTGGTAGATACAGGAGACTGACATACCAACTCTAGGAGGGTTAGATATGGACTGGTAGATACAGGAGACTGACATACCAACTCTAGGAGGGTTAGACTGACATACCAACTCTAGGAGGGTTAGACTGACATACCAACTCTAGGAGGGTTAGACTGACATACCAACTCTAGGAGGGTTAGATATGGACTGGTAGATACAGGAGACTGACATACCAACTCAGGGAGGGTCAGACTGACATACCAACTCAGGAGGGTCAGACTGACATACCAACTCTAGGAGGTTAGACTGACATACCAACTCTAGGAGGGATTAGACTGACATACCAACTCTAGGAGGGATAGACTGACATACCAACTCAGGGAGGGTCAGACTGACATACCAACTCTAGGAGGGTTAGACTGACATACCAACTCTAGGAGGGTTAGACTGACATACCAACTCTAGGAGGGTTAGATATGGGCTGGTAGATATAGAAGACTGACATACCAATTCTAGGAGGGTTAGATATGGACTGGTAGATACAGGAGACTGACATACCAACTCTAGGAGGGTTAGACTGACATACCATCTCTAGGAGGGTTAGATATGGGCTGGTAGATATAGGAGACTGACATACCAACTCTAGGAGGGTTAGATATGGACTGGTAGATACAGGAGACTGACATACCAACTCTAGGAGGGTTAGACTGACATACCAACTCTAGGAGGGTTAGACTGACATACCAACTCTAGGAGGGTTAGACTACATACCAACTCTAGGAGGGTTAGATATGGACTGGTAGATACAGGAGACTGACATACCAACCCAGGGAGGGTCAGACTGACATACCAACTCTAGGAGGGTTAGACTGACATACCAACTCTAGGAGGGTTAGACTACATACCAACTCTAGGAGGGTTAGATATGGACTGGTAGATACAGGAGACTGACATACCAACTCAGGGAGGGTCAGACTGACATACCAACTCAGGGAGGGTCAGACTGACATACCAACTCTAGGAGGGTTAGACTGACATACCAACTCTAGGAGGGTTAGACTGACATACCAACTCAGGGAGGGTTAGACTGACATACCAACTCTAGGAGGGTTAGACTGACATGCCAACTCTAGGAGGGTTAGACTGACATACCAACTCTAGGAGGGTTAGATATGGACTGGTAGATACAGGAGACTGACATACCAATTCTAGGAGGGTTAGACTGACATACCAACTCTTGGAGGGTTAGACTGACATACCAACTCAGGGAGTGTTAGACAGACATACCAACTCTAGGAGGGTTAGACTGACATACCAACTCTAGGAGGGTTAGACTGACATACCAACTCTAGGAGGGTTAGATATGGACTGGTAGACACAGGAGACTGACATACCAACTCTAGGTGGGTTAGACTGACATGCCAATTCTAGGAGGGTTAGACTGACATACCAACTCAGGGAGGGTTAGATATGGACTGGTAGATACAGGAGGCTGACATACCAACTCTAGGAGGGTTAGACTGACATACCATCTCTAGGAGGGTTAGCTATGGACTGGTAGATACAGGAGACTGACATACCAACTCTAGGAGGGTTAGACTGACATACCAACTCTTGGAGGGTTAGACTGACATACCAACTCTAGGAGGGTTAGATATGGACTGGTAGATACAGGAGACTGACATACCAACTCAGGGAGGGATAGACTGACATACCAACTCTAGGAGGGTTAGACTGACATACCAACTCTAGGAGGTTTAGACTGACATACCAACTCTAGGAGGGTTAGATGTGGACTGGTAGATACAGGAGACTGACATACCAACTCAGGGAGGGATAGACAGACATACCAACTCTAGGAGGGTTAGATATGGACTGGTAGATACAGGAGACTGACATACCAACTCTAGGAGGGTTAGACTGACATACCAACTCTAGGAGGGTTAGACTGACATACCAACTCTAGGAGGGTTAGACTGACATACCAACTCTAGGAGGGTTAGACTGACTGGTAATACAGGAGACTGACATACCAACTCTAGGAGGGTTAGATATGGACTGGTAGATACAGGAGACTGACATACCAACTCTAGGAGGGTTAGACTGACATACCAACTCTAGGAGGGTTAGACTGACATACCAACTCTAGGAGGGTTAGACTGACATACCAACTCTAGGAGGGTTAGATATGGACTGGTAGATACAGGAGACTGACATACCAACTCTAGGAGGGTTAGACTGACATACCAACTCTAGGAGGGTTAGACTGACATACCAACTCTAGGAGGGTTAGACTGACATACCAACTCTAGGAGGGTTAGACTGACATACCAACTCTAGGAGGGTTAGATATGGACTGGTAGACACAGGAGACTGACATACCAACTCTAGGTGGGTTAGACTGACATGCCAATTCTAGGAGGGTTAGACTGACATACCAACTCAGGGAGGGTTAGATATGGACTGGTAGATACAGGAGGCTGACATACCAACTCTAGGAGGTTTAGACTGACATACCAACTCTAGGAGGGTTAGATGTGGACTGGTAGATACAGGAGACTGACATACCAACTCAGGGAGGGATAGACAGACATACCAACTCTAGGAGGGTTAGATATGGACTGGTAGATACAGGAGAATGACATACCAACTCTAGGAGGGTTAGACTGACATACCAACTCAGGGAGGGTTAGACTGACATACCAACTCTAGGAGGGTTAGATATGGACTGGTAGATACAGGAGACTGACATACCAACTCAGAGAGGGTTAGACTGACATACCAACTCTAGGAGGGTTAGACTGACATACCAACTCTAGGAGGGTTAGACTGACATACCAATTCTAGGAGGGTTAGATATGGACTGGTAGATACAGGAGACTGACATACCAACTCTAGGAGGGTTAGATATGGACTGGTAGATACAGGAGACTGACATACCAACTCTAGGAGGGTTAGACTGACATACCAACTCTAGGAGGGTTAGACTGACATACCAACTCTAGGAGGGTTAGACTGACATACCAACTCTAGGAGGGTTAGATATGGACTGGTAGATACAGGAGACTGACATACCAACTCTAGGAGGGTTAGACTGACATACCAACTCTAGGAGGGTTAGACTGACATACCAACTCTAGGAGGGTTAGACTGACATACCAACTCTAGGAGGGATAGACTGACATACCAACTCTAGGAGGGTTAGATATGGGCTGGTAGATACAGGAGACTGACATACCAACTCTAGGAGGATTAGATATGGACTAGTAGATACAGGAGACTGACATACCAACTCTAGGAGGGTTAGACTGACATACCAACTCTAGGAGGATTAGCTATAGACTGGTATATACAGGAGACTTACATACCAACTCTAGGAGGGTTAGACTGACATACCAACTCTAGGAGGGTTAGAATGACATACCAACTCCATTAGGGTTAGACTGACATACCAACTCTAGGAGGGTTAGACTGACATGCCAATTCTAGGAGGGTTGGACTGACATACCAACTCTAGGAGGGTTAGACTGACATACCAACTCTAGGAGGGTTAGACTGACATACCAACTCCAGGAGGGTTAGACTGACATACCAACTCTAGGAGGGTTAGACTGAGATACCAACTCTAGGAGGGTTAGATATGGACTGGTAGATACAGGAGACTGACATACCAACTCTAGGAGGGTTAGACCGACATACCAACTCTAGGAGGGTTAGAATGACATACCAACTCTAGGAGGGTTAGATATGGACTGGTAGATACAGGAGACTGACATACCAACTCAGGGAGGGTTAGATATGGACTGGTAGAAAAAGGAGACTGACATACCAACTCTAGGAGGGTTAGACTGACATACCAACTCTAGGAGGGTTAGACTGACATACTAACTCAGGGAGGGTTAGATATGGACTGGGAGATACAGGAGACTGACATACCAACTCTAGGAGGGTTAGACTGACATACCAACTCTAGGAGGGTTAGACTGACATACCAACTCTAGGAGGGTTAGACTGACATACCAACTCAGGGAGGGTTAGACATGGACTGGTAGATACAGGAGACATACCAACTCAGGGAGGGTTAGATGTGGACTGTGTTCCTAATGGCACTATGTTCCCTACATATTACATACCAACTCAGGGAGGGTTAGATGTGGACTGTGTTCCTAATGGCACTATGTTCCCTACATATTACATACCAACTCAGGGAGGGTTAGATGTGTTCCTAATGGCACTATGTTCCCTACATATTACATACCAACTCAGGGAGGGTTAGACTGTGTTCCTAATGGCACTATGTTCCCTACATATTACATACCAACTCAGGGAGGGTTAGATGTGGACTGTGTTCCTAATGGCACTATGTTCCCTACATATTACATACCAACTCAGGGACGGTTAGATGTGGGCTGTGTTCCTAATGGCACTATGTTCCCTACATATTACATACCAACTCAGGGAGGGTTAGATGTGGGCTGTGTTCCTAATGGCACTATGTTCCCTACATATTACATACCAACTCAGGGAGGGTTAGACTGTGTTCCTAATGGCACTATGTTCCCTACATATTACATACCAACTCAGGGAGGGTTAGACTGTGTTCCTAATGGCACTATGTTCCCTACATATTACATACCAACTCAGGGAGGGTTAGACTGTGTTCCTAATGGCACTATGTTCCCTACATATTACATACCAACTCAGGGAGGGTTAGATGTGGACTGTGTTCCTAATGGCACTATGTTCCCTACATATTACATACCAACTCAGGGAGGGTTAGACTGTGGACTGTGTTCCTAATGGCACTATGTTCCCTACATATTACATACCAACTCAGGGAGGGTTAGATGTGTTCCTAATGGCACTATGTTCCCTACATATTACATACCAACTCAGGGAGGGTTAGATGTGGACTGTGTTCCTAATGGCACTATGTTCCCTACATATTACATACCAACTCAGGGAGGGTTAGACTGTGTTCCTAATGGCACTATGTTCCCTACATAATACATACCAACTCAGGGAGGGTTAGACTGTGTTCCTAATGGCACTATGTTCCCTACATAATACATACCAACTCAGGGAGGGTTAGACTGTGTTCGTAATGGCACTATGCTCCCTACATATTACATACCAACTCAGGGAGGGTTAGACTGTGTTCCTAATGGCACTATGTTCCCTAATAATACATACCAACTCAGGGAGGGTTAGACTGTGTTATATGGCATATTATTACATACCAACTCAGGGAGGGTTAGACTGTGTTCCTAATGGCACTATGCTAAGGGTCAGGGTTATATCATATTACATACCAACTCAGGGAGGGTTAGACTGTGTTCCTAATGGCACTATGCTAAGGGTTATAGGGTTATATCATATTACATTCATTCTAAGGGTTAGGGTTATAGGGTTATATCATATTACATTCATTCTAAGGGTTAGGGTTATAGGGTTATATCATATTACATACCAACTCAGGGAGGGTTAGAAGTGTTCCTAAGGGTTAGGGTTATATCATATTACATATTACAGTTACAGGGTTATAGGGTTATAGGGCTATAGGGTTATATCATATTACATTCATTGACCAGAGTCCAAAGTGAACAGGGTTCCATTTAGGACACAATTTGGTCTGATATGTTGACCTACAGACGACCTATAACCTTTACCCTGTAGACTATATCTACCAACTGACCTACAGACGACCTCTAACCTTTACCCTGTAGTCTATATCTACAAACTGACCTACAGACGACCTCTAACCTTTACCCTGTAGACTACAGACGACCTCTAGTCTTTACCCTGTAGTCTACATCTACCAACTGACCTACAGACGACCTCTAACCTTTACCCTGTAGTCTACAGACGACCTCTAACCTTACCCTGTAGACTACAGACGACCTCTAGTCTTTACCCTGTAGTCTACATCTACCAACTGACCTACAGACGGCCTCTAACCTTTACCCTGTAGACTACAGACGACCTCTAGTCTTTACCCTGTAGTCTATATCTACCAACTGACCTACAGACGAACTCTAACCTTTACCCTGTAGTCTATATCTACCAACTGACCTACAGACGACCTCTAGTCTTTACCCTGTAGACTACAGACGACCTCTAGTCTTTACCCTGTAGACTATATCTAGCAACTGACCTATAGACGACCTCTAACCTTTACCCTGTAGTCTATATCTACCAACTGACCTATAGACGACCTCTAGTCTTTACCCTGTAGTCTACATCTACCAACTGACCTATAGACGACCTCTAGTCTTTACCCTGTAGTCTACAGACGACCTCTAACCTTTACCCTGTAGTCTATATCTACCAACTGACCTATAGACGACCTCTAGTCTTTACCCTGTAGTCTATATCTACCAACTGACCTATAGACGACCTCTAGTCTTTACCATGTAGTCTACATCTACCAACTGACCTACAGACGACCTCTAGTCTTTACCCTGTAGTCTATATCTACCAACTGACCTCCAGACGACCTCTAGTCTTTACCCTGTAGTCTATATCTACCAACTGACCTATAGACGACCTCTAGTCTTTACCCTGTAGTCTACAGACGACCTCTAGTCTTACCCTGTAGTCTATATCTACCAACTGACCTCCAGACGACCTCTAGTCTTTACCCTGTAGTCTATATCTACCAACTGACCTATAGACGACCTCTAGTCTTTACCCTGTAGTCTACAGACGACCTCTAGTCTTACCCTGTAGTCTATATCTACCAACTGACCTACAGACGACCTCTAGTCTTTACCCTGTAAACTATATCTACCAACTGACCTATAGACGACCTCTAGTCTTTACCCTGTAGACTATATCTACCAACTGACCTACAGACGACCTCTAACCTTTACCCTGTAGACTACAGACGACCTCTAGTCTTTACCCTGTAGACTACAGACGACCTCTAGTCTTTATCCTGGTCTACTGTCCTCTGTAGGCCTCATATTTCCCGACACATCTCCATGCATATTTCATGTCAGTATTATTCCAATTGCAGCTCTGCTCCCTGGCTCTTGGCTTTGCAATCATTGTCTGTCTTCCAAACGGAACCCTATGCCCTACGTAGTACACTACTTTTGACTCAAGGCTTATGGGCCCTCATCAAAAGTAGTGCACTAGATAGGGAATAGGGTGCCATTTGGAACACACACACACTTTCATTCTGTTCCCCTGCACCTGTCCCCGGCTCGGCCTTATGGGGGATAAGACACCATTACAAGCAGAGCAAACATCTGTTAGTCACAGCTGGCACCATTACCAAGCAGGGGGATCATGGGAACTGGTAGGGAGAGAGACATAGAGGAGGGTAGAGGGGGAGATTGAGAGGGGGAGAGAGGAGGGATCATGGGAACTGGTAGGGAGAGAGAGATAGAGGAGGGTAGAGGGGGAGATAGAGAGGGGGTGAGAGAGAGAGCGAAAGAGAGAGGGAGAATCTCTAGTTGTGTACTTTGTGAAATATGTTCTGCACAATACAGGTAGTCTTCTCCATCTTCTCAGCCCGCTGTGTGTGTGTGTGTGTGTGTGTGTGTGTGTGTGTGTGTGTGTGTGTGTGTGTGTGTGTGTGTGTGTGTGTGTGTGTGTGTGTGTGTGTGTGTGTGTGTGTGTGTGTGTAGGTAGGTAGGTAAAGAAATAAAACAACAGTAAAAAGACAGGCTATATACAGACACCTGTAGAGAGGCTATATACAGTAGAGGCTATATACAGTAGAGAGGCTATATACAGTAGAGAGGCTATATACAGTAGAGAGGCTATATACAGTAGAGAGGCTATATACAGTAGAGGCTATATACAGTAGAGAGATTATATACAGTAGAGAGGCTATATACAGTAGAGGCTATATACAGTAGAGAGATTATATACAGTAGAGAGGTTATATACAGTAGAGAGGCTATATACAGTAGAGAGGCTATATACAGTAGAGAGGCTATATACAGTAGAGAGGCTATATACAGTAGAGAGGCTATATACAGTAGAGAGGCTATATACAGTAGAGAGGCTATATACAGTAGAGAGGCTATATACAGTAGAGAGGCTATACACAGTAGAGAGGCTATATACAGTAGAGGCTAAATACAGACACCTGCTAGTCAGGCGTATTGAGGTAGTATGTACATGTAGGTATGGTTCGGGTGACTATCCATAATGTCACGCCCTGGTCTTAGTATTTTGTGTTTTCTTTATTATTTTGGCCAGGGTGTGACATGGGTTATTTTATGTGGTGTGTTTTGTCTTGGGGTTTGTTGTAGGTTATGGGATTGTGGCTTAGTGGGGTTGTCTAGAAAAGTCTACGGTTGACTGGAGTGGTTCTCCATCAGAAGCTGAAGTGTTAGTCGTAGGCAGCCATAGTCTTGGAGTGTTTCGTGGGTGATTGTTCCTGTCGCTGTCTATGTTTGCACCAGATAGTTTTTGCTGTTTTGGGTTTTCAGGTTTATTGTTTTTTTGTATATTGTTCATCTTTATTAAAGATGTATCGAAATAACCTGCTGCGTTTTGGTCCTCCTCTCCTTCAACAGAAGAATAACCTGCTGCGTTTTGGTCCTCCCCTCCTTCAACAGAAGAATAACCTGCTGCGTTTTGGTCCTCCTCTCCTTCAACAGAAGAATAACCTGCTGCGTTTTGGTCCAACTCTCCTTCAACAGAAGAATAACCTGCTGCGTTTTGGTCCTCCTCTCCTTCAACAGAAGAATAACCTGCTGCGTTTTGGTCCTCCTCTCCTTCAACAGAAGAATAACCTGCTGCGTTTTGGTCCTCCTCTCCTTCAACAGAAGAATAACCTGCTGCGTTTTGGTCCTCCTCTCCTTCAACAGAAGAATAACCTGCTGCGTTTTGGTCCTCCTCTCCTTCAACAGAAGAATAACCTGCTGCGTTTTGGTCCTCCTCTCCTTCAACAGAAGAATAACCTGCTGCGTTTTGGTCCTCCTCTCCTTCAACAGAAGAATAACCTGCTGCGTTTTGGTCCTCCTCTCCTTCAACAGAAGAATAACCTGCTGCGTTTTGGTCCTCCTCTCCTTCAACAGAAGAATAACCTGCTGCGTTTTGGTCCTCCTCTCCTTCAACAGAAGAATAACCTGCTGCGTTTTGGTCCTCCTCTCCTTCAACAGAAGAATAACCTGCTGCGTTTTGGTCCTCCTCTCCTTCAACAGAAGAATAACCTGCTGCGTTTTGGTCCTCCTCTCCTTCAACAGAAGAATAACCTGCTGCGTTTTGGTCCTCCTCTCCTTCAACAGAAGAATACCTGCTGCGTTTTGGTCCTCCTCTCCTTCAACAGAAGAATAACCTGCTGCGTTTTGGTCCTCCTCTCCTTCAACAGAAGAATAACCTGCAACAGAAGAATAACCTGCTGCGTTTGGTCCTCCTCTCCTTCAACAGAAGAATAACCTGCTGCGTTTTGGTCCTCCTCTCCTTCAACAGAAGAATAACCTGCTGCGTTTTGGTCCTCCTTCCTTCAACAGAAGAATAACCTGCCGTTTTGGTCCTCCTCTCCTTCAACAGAAGAATAACCTGCTGCGTTTTGGTCCTCCTCTCCTTCAACAGAAGAATAACCTGCTTTTTGGTCCTCCTCTCCTTCAACAGAAGAATAACCTGCTGCGTTTTGGTCCTCCTCTCCTTCAACAGAAGAATAACCTGCTGCGTTTGTTTGGTCCTCCTCTCCTTCAACAGAAGAATAACCTGCAACAGAAGAATAACCTGCTGCGTTTTGGTCCTTTCCTTCAACAGAAGAATAACCTGCTGCGTTTGGTCTCCTCCCTTCAACAGAAGAATAACCTGCTGCGTTTTGGTCCTCCTCTCCTTCAACAGAAGAATAACCTGCTGCGTTTTGGTCCTCCTCTCCTTCAACAGAAGAATAACCTGCTTTGGTCCTCCTTTTCAACAGAAGAATAACCTGCTGCTTTTGGTCCTCCCCTCCTTCAACAGAAGAATAACCTGCTGCGTTTTGGTCCTTCTCCTTCAACAGAAGAATAACCTGCTGCGTTTTGGTCCTCCCTTTCAACAGAAGAATAACCTGCTCCCTCCTCTCTTCAACAGAAGAATAACCTGCTGCGTTTTGGTCCTCCTCTCCTTCAACAGAAGAATAACCTGCCACCGTTTTGGTCCTCCTCTCCTTCAACAGAAGAATAACCTGCTGCGTTTTGGTCCTCCTCTCCTTCAACAGAAGAATAACCTGCTGCGTTTTGGTCCTCCTCTCCTTCAACAGAAGAATAACCTGCTGCGTTTTGGTCCTCCTCTCCTTCAACAGAAGAATAACCTGCTGCGTTTTGGTCCTCCTCTCCTTCAACAGAAGAATAACCTGCTGCGTTTTGGTCCTCCTCTCCTTCAACAGAAGAATAACCTGCTGCGTTTTGGTCCTCCTCTCCTTCAACAGAAGAATAACCTGCTGCGTTATGGTCCTCCTCTCCTTCAACAGAAGAATAACCTGCTGCGTTTTGGTCCTCCTCTCCTTCAACAGAAGAATAACCTGCTGCGTTTTGGTCCTCCTCCCTTCAACAGAAGAATAACCTGCTGCGTTTTGGTCCTCCTCTCCTTCAACAGAAGAATAACCTGCTGCGTTTTGGTCCTCCTCTCCTTCAACAGAAGAATAACCTGCTGCGTTTTCGACGGAAGAAAACCGTAACAAGATAAACAGAGAGTAGCAGCAGCATAAAAGTGGGGTTGGGGGGGGGTTGGGGGACACAATGCACAATAGTCCGGGTAACCATTTGGTTACCTGTTCAGGAGTCTAATGGGGGTAAAAACTGTTGAAGCCTTTTTGTCCTAGACTTGGCACTACGGTACCGCTTCCCGTGCGGTAGTAGAGGGAACAGTCTATGACTGGGGCGGCTGGGGTCTTTGACGATTTTTAGGGCCAATTTTTAGGGCCTTCCTCTGACACCGTCTGGTGTAGTGTAGAGGTCCTGGATGGCAGGCAGCTTAGCCCCAGTGATGTTCTGGGCCGTACACACTACCCTCTGTAGTGACTTGCGGTCGGAGGCTGAGCAGTTGCCGTACCAGACAGTGATGCAACCGGTCAGGATGCTCTCGATGGTGCAGCTGTAGAACCTTTTTGAGAATCTCAGGACCCATGCCAAATCTTTTTTGTTTCCCGAGGGGGAATAGGCTTTGTCGTGCCCTCTTCACGACTGTCTTGATGTGTTTCGATCAATCTAGTTTGTTGTTGATGTGGACACCAAGGAACTTGAAGCTCTCAACCTGCTCCTTCTACAGCCCCGTCGATGAGAATGGGGGCGTGGCTCCGTCCTCCTTTTCCTGTTGTCCACAATCATTTCCTTTGTCTTGATCACGTTGAGGGAGAGGTAGTTGTCCTGGCACCACCCGGCCAGGGCTCTGACCTCCCTATAGGTTGTCTCATCGCTGTCAGTGATCAGGCCCTACCACCAGGTCTCTGACCTCCTCCCTATAGGTTGTCTCATCGCTGTCGGTGATCAGGCCCTACCACCAGGTCTCTGACCTCCTCCCTATAGGTTGTCTCATCGCTGTCGGTGATCAGGCCCTACCACCATCCCCCCCCTGTCCCCCATCCCAGATACAGGCCTGTAGGACAGACAACATCCCAGATACAGGTCTGTAGGACAGACACAGGCCTGTAGGACAGACAACATCCCAGATACAGGCCTGTAGGACAGACAACATCCCAGATACAGGCCTATAGGACATCCCAGATACAGGCCTATAGGACACCCCAGATACAGGCCTATAGGACAGACAACATCCCAGATACAGGCCTGTAGGACAGACAACATCCCAGATACAGGCCTATAGGACAGACAACATCCCAGATACAGGCCTGTAGGACAGACAACATCCCAGATACAGGCCTATAGGACAGACAACATCCCAGATACAGGCCTGTAGGACAGACAACATCCCAGATACAGGCCTGTAGGACAGACAACATCCCAGATACAGGCCTGTAGGACATCCCAGATACAGGCCTATAGGACAGACAACATCCCAGATACAGGCCTATAGGACAGACAACATCCCAGATACAGGCCTGTAGGACAGACAACATCCCAGATACAGGCCTATAGGACAGACAACATCCCAGATACAGGCCTATAGGACAGACAACATCCCAGATACAGGCCTGTAGGACAGACAACATCCCAGATACAGGCCTGTAGGACAGACAACATCCCAGATACAGGCCTATAGGACAGACAACATCCCAGATACAGGCCTGTAGGACAGACAACATCCCAGATACAGGCCTATAGGACAGACAACATCCCAGATATAGGCCAGACAACATCCCAGATACAGGCCTGTAGGACAGACAACATCCCAGATACAGGCCTATAGGACAGACAACATCCCAGATACAGGCCTGTAGGACAGACAACATCCCAGATACAGGCCTATAGGACAGACAACATCCCAGATACAGGCCTGTAGGACAGACAACATCCTAGATACAGGCCTGTAGGACAGACAACATCCCAGATACAGGCCTGTTGGACAGACAACATCCCAGATACAGGCCTGTAGGACAGACAACATCCCAGATACAGGCCTGTAGGACATCCCAGATACAGGCCTATAGGACAGACAACATCCCAGATACAGGCCTATAGGACAGACAACATCCCAGATACAGGCCTATAGGACAGACAACATCCCAGATACAGGCCTATAGGACATCCCAGATACAGGCCTGTAGGACAGACAACATCCCAGATACAGGCCTATAGGACATCCCAGATACAGGCCTGTAGGACAGACAACATCCCAGATACAGGCCTATAGGACATCCCAGATACAGGCCTGTAGGACAGACAACATCCCAGATACAGGCCTATAGGACAGACAACATCCCAGATACAGGCCTGTAGGACAGACAACATCCCAGATACAGGCCTGTAGGACAGACAACATCCCAGATACAGGCCTATAGGACAGACAACATCCCAGATACAGGCCTATAGGACAGACAACATCCCAGATACAGGCCTGTAGGACAGACAACATCCCAGATACAACATCCCAGATACAGGCCTATAGGACAGACAACATCCCAGATACAGGCCTATAGGACAGAGAACATCCCAGATACAGGCCTATAGGACATCCCAGATACAGGCCTGTAGGACAGACAACATCCCAGATACAGGCCTGTAGGACAGACAACATCCCAGATACAGGCCTGTAGGACAGACAACATCCCAGATACAGGCCTATAGGACAGACAACATCCCAGATACAGGCCTGTAGGACAGACAACATCCCAGATACAGGCCTGTAGGACAGACAACATCCCAGATACAGGCCTATAGGACAGACAACATCCCAGATACAGGCCTGTAGGACAGACAACATCCCAGATACAGGCCTATAGGACAGACAACATCCCAGATACAGGCCTGTAGGACAGACAACATCTCAGATACAGGCCTGTAGGACAGACAACATCCCAGATACAGGCCTGTTGGACAGACAACATCCCAGATACAGGCCTGTAGGACAGACAACATCCCAGATACAGTCCTGTAGGACATCCCAGATACAGGCCTATAGGACAGACAACATCCCAGATACAGGCCTATAGGACAGACAACATCCCAGATACAGGCCTATAGGACAGACAACATCCCAGATACAGGCCTATAGGACATCCCAGATACAGGCCTGTTGGACAGACAACATCCCAGATACAGGCCTATAGGACATCCCAGATACAGGCCTGTAGGACAGACAACATCCCAGATACAGGCCTATAGGACATCCCAGATACAGGCCTGTAGGACAGACAACATCCCAGATACAGGCCTATAGGACATCCCAGATACAGGCCTGTAGGACAGACAACATCCCAGATACAGGCCTGTAGGACAGACAACATCCCAGATACAGGCCTGTAGGACAGACAACATCCCAGATACAGGCCTATAGGACAGACAACATCCCAGATACAGGCCTATAGGACAGACAACATCCCAGATACAGGCCTATAGGACAGACAACATCCCAGATACAGGCCTATAGGACAGACAACATCCCAGATACAGGCCTATAGGACAGAGAACATCCCAGATACAGGCCTATAGGACATCCCAGATACAGGCCTGTAGGACAGACAACATCCCAGATACAGGCCTGTAGGACAGACAACATCCCAGATACAGGCCTGTAGGACAGACAACATCCCAGATACAGGCCTATAGGACAGACAACATCCCAGATACAGGACAGACAACATCCCAGATACAGGCCTGTAGGACAGACAACATCCCAGATACAGGCCTGTAGGACAGACAACATCCCAGATACAGGCCTATAGGACAGACAACATCCCAGATACAGGCCTGTAGGACAGACAACATCCCAGATACAGGCCTGTAGGACAGACAACATCCCAGATACAGGCCTATAGGACAGACAACATCCCAGATACAGGCCTGTAGGACAGACAACATCCCAGATACAGGCCTGTAGGACAGACAACATCCCAGATACAGGCCTATAGGACAGACAACATCCCAGATACAGGCCTGTAGGACAGACAACATCCCAGATACAGGCCTGTAGGACAGACAACATCCCAGATACAGGCCTATAGGACAGACAACATCCCAGATACAGGCCTATAGGACATCCCAGATACAGGCCTGTAGGACAGACAACATCCCAGATACAGGCCTATAGGACAGACAACATCCCAGATACAGGCCTATAGGACAGACAACATCCCAGATACAGGCCTGTAGGACAGACAACATCCCAGATACAGGCCTATAGGACAGACAACATCCCAGATACAGGCCTGTAGGACAGACAACATCCCAGATACAGGCCTGTAGGACAGACAACATCCCAGATACAGGCCTGTAGGACAGACAACATCCCAGATACAGGCCTATAGGACAGACAACATCCCAGATACAGGCCTATAGGACAGACAACATCCCAGATACAGGCCTATAGGACAGACAACATCCCAGATACAGGCCTATAGGACAGACAACATCCCAGATACAGGCCTATAGGACAACATCCCAGATACAGGCCTCCCAGATAGGAGGACAGACAACATCCCAGATACAGGCCTGTATCCCAGATACAGGCCTGTAGGACAGACAACATCCCAGATACAGGCCTATAGGACAGACAACATCCCAGATACAGGCCTAGACAGGACAGACAACATCCCAGATACAGGCCTGTAGGACAGACAACATCCCAGATACAGGCCTGTAGGACAGACAACATCCCAGATACAGGACAGACAACATCCCAGATACAGGCCTGTAGGACAGACAACATCCCAGATACAGGCCTGTAGGACAGACAACATCCCAGATACAGGCCTGTAGGACAGACAACATCCCAGATACAGGCCTATAGGACAGACAACATCCCAGATACAGGCCTGTAGGACAGACAACATCCCAGATACAAGCCTGTAGGACAGACAACATCCCAGATACAGGCCTATAGGACAGACAACATCCCAGATACAGGCCTATAGGACATCCCAGATACAGGCCTGTAGGACAGACAACATCCCAGATACAGGCCTATAGGACAGACAACATCCCAGATACAGGCCTATAGGACATCCCAGATACAGGCCTATAGGACATCCCAGATACAGGCCTATAGGACAGACAACATCCCAGATACAGGCCTATAGGACATCCCAGATACAGGCCTATAGGACATCCCAGATACAGGCCTGTAGGACAGACAACATCCCAGATACAGGCCTATAGGACAGACAACATCCCAGATACAGGCCTGTAGGACAGACAACATCCCAGATACAGGCCTATAGGACAGACAACATCCCAGATACAGGCCTATAGGACAGACAACATCCCAGATACAGGCCTGTAGGACAGACAACATCCCAGATACAGGCCTATAGGACAGACAACATCCCAGATACAGGACAGACAACATCCCAGATACAGGCCTGGACAGACAACATCCCAGGACAGACAACATCCCAGATACAGGCCTATAGGACAGACAACATCCCAGATACAGGCCTATAGGACAGACAACATCCCAGATACAGGCCTGTAGGACAGACAACATCCCAGATACAGGCCTATAGGACAGACAACATCCCAGATACAGGCCTGTAGGACAGACAACATCCCAGATACAGGCCTGTAGGACAGACAACATCCCAGATACAGGCCTGTAGGACAGACAACATCCCAGATACAGGCCTATAGGACAGACAACATCCCAGATACAGGCCTATAGGACAGACAACATCCCAGATACAGGCCTGTAGGACAGACAACATCCCAGATACAGGCCTATAGGACAGACAACATCCCAGATACAGGCCTATAGGACAGACAACATCCCAGATACAGGCCTATAGGACATCCCAGATACAGGCCTGTAGGACAGACAACATCCCAGATACAGGCCTGTAGGACAGACAACATCCCAGATACAGGCCTATAGGACAGACAACATCCCAGATACAGGCCTATAGGACAGACAACATCCCAGATACAGGCCTGGACGACAGACAACATCCCAGATACAGGCCTGTAGGACAGACAACATCCCAGATACAGGCCTGTAGGACAGACAACATCCCAGATACAGGCCTATAGGACAGACAACATCCCAGATACAGGCCTATAGGACAGACAACATCCCAGATACAGGCCTGTAGGACAGACAACATCCCAGATACAGGCCTGTAGGACAGACAACATCCCAGATACAGGCCTGTAGGACAGACAACATCCCAGATACAGGCCTATAGGACAGACAACATCCCAGATACAGGCCTGTAGGACAGACAACATCCCAGATACAGGCCTGTAGGACAGACAACATCCCAGATACAGGCCTATAGGACAGACAACATCCCAGATACAGGCCTATAGGACATCCCAGATACAGGCCTGTAGGACAGACAACATCCCAGATACAGGCCTATAGGACAGACAACATCCCAGATACAGGCCTATAGGACAGACAACATCCCAGATACAGGCCTATAGGACATCCCAGATACAGGCCTATAGGACAGACAACATCCCAGATACAGGCCTATAGGACAGACAACATCCCAGATACAGGCCTGTAGGACAGACAACATCTCAGATACAGGCCTGTAGGACAGACAACATCCCAGATACAGGCCTATAGGACAGACAACATCCCAGATACAGGCCTATAGGACAGACAACATCCCAGATACAGGCCTATAGGACAGACAACATCCCAGATACAGGCCTATAGGACAGACAACATCCCAGATACAGGCCTGTAGGACAGACAACATCCCAGATACAGGCCTATAGGACAGACAACATCCCAGATACAGGCCTATAGGACATCCCAGATACAGGCCTGTAGGACAGACAACATCCCAGATACAGGCCTGTAGGACAGACAACATCCCAGATACAGGCCTATAGGACATCCCAGATACAGGCCTGTAGGACAGACAACATCCCAGATACAGGCCTGTAGGACAGACAACATCCCAGATACAGGCCTATAGGACATCCCAGATACAGGCCTGTAGGACAGACAACATCCCAGATACAGGCCTATAGGACAGACAACATCCCAGATACAGGCCTATAGGACAGACAACATCCCAGATACAGGCCTATAGGACAGACAACATCCCAGATACAGGCCTGTAGGACAGACAACATCCCAGATACAGGCCTGTAGGACAGACAACATCCCAGATACAGGCCTATAGGACAGACAGGCCTATAGGACATCCCAGATACAGGCCTATAGGACAGACAACATCCCAGATACAGGCCTATAGGACAGACAACATCCCAGATACAGGCCTGTAGGACAGACAACATCCCAGATACAGGCCTGGACAGACAACATCCCAGGACAGACAACATCCCAGATACAGGCCTATAGGACAGACAACATCCCAGATACAGGCCTATAGGACAGACAACATCCCAGATACAGGCCTATAGGACAGACAACATCCCAGATACAGGCCTAGGACAGACAACATCCCAGATACAGGCCTGTAGGACAGACAACATCCCAGATACAGGCCTATAGGACAGACAACATCCCAGATACAGGCCTATAGGACAGACAACATCCCAGATACAGGCCTGTAGGACAGACAACATCCCAGATACAGGCCTATAGGACAGACAACATCCCAGATACAGGCCTATAGGACAGACAACATCCCAGATACAGGCCTATAGGACAGACAACATCCCAGATAGGACATCCCAGATACAGGCCTGTAGGACAGACAACATCCCAGATACAGGCCTATAGGACAGACAACATCCCAGATACAGGGCTATAGGACATCCCAGATACAGGCCTGTAGGACAGACAACATCCCAGATACAGGCCTGTAGGACAGACAACATCCCAGATACAGGCCTATAGGACAGACAACATCCCAGATACAGGACAGACAACATCCCAGATACAGGCCTGTAGGACAGACAACATCCCAGATACAGGCCTATAGGACAGACAACATCCCAGATACAGGCCTATAGGACAGACAACATCCCAGATACAGGCCTATAGGACATCCCAGATACAGGCCTGTAGGACAGACAACATCCCAGATACAGGCCTGTAGGACAGACAACATCCCAGATACAGGCCTATAGGACAGACAACATCCCAGATACAGGCCTATAGGACAGACAACATCCCAGATACAGGCCTATAGGACAGACAACATCCCAGATACAGGCCTGTAGGACAGACAACATCCCAGATACAGGCCTGTAGGACAGACAACATCCCAGATACAGGCCTGTAGGACAGACAACATCCCAGATACAGGCCTATAGGACAGACAACATCCCAGATACAGGACAGACAACATCCCAGATACAGGCCTGAGATACAGGCCTATAGGACAGACAACATCCCAGATACAGGCCTATAGGACAGACAACATCCCAGATACAGGCCTATAGGACAGACAACATCCCAGATACAGGCCTATAGGACAGACAACATCCCAGATACAGGCCTGTAGGACAGACAACATCCCAGATACAGGCCTGTAGGACAGACAACATCCCAGATACAGGCCTGTAGGACAGACAACATCCCAGATACAGGCCTATAGGACAGACAACATCCCAGATACAGGACAGACAGATACAGGCCTGTAGGACAGACAACATCCCAGATACAGGCCTATAGGACAGACAACATCCCAGATACAGGCCTATAGGACAGACAACATCCCAGATACAGGCCTATAGGAGACAACATCCCAGATACAGGCCTGTCCCAGATACAGGCAGACAGACAACATCCCAGATACAGGCCTGTAGGACAGACAACATCCCAGATACAGGCCTATAGGACAGACAACATCCCAGATACAGGCCTATAGGACAGACAACATCCCAGATACAGGCCTATAGGACAGACAACATCCCCCAGATACAGGCCTGTAGGACAGACAACATCCCAGATACAGGCCTATAGGACAGACAACATCCCAGATACAGGCCTGTAGGACAGACAACATCCCAGATACAGATACAGTCTATAGGACAGACAACATCCCAGATACAGGCCTATAGGACAGACAGGCCTATAGGACAGACAACATCCCAGATACAGGCCTATAGGACAGACAACATCCCAGATACAGGCCTATAGGACAGACAACATCCCAGATACAGGCCTGTAGGACAGACAACATCCCAGATACAGGTCTATAGGACAGACAACATCCCAGATACAGGTCTATAGGACAGACAACATCCCAGATACAGGTCTATAGGACAGACAACATCCCAGATACAGGCCTGTAGGACAGACAACATCCCAGATACAGGCCTGTAGGACAGACAACATCCCAGATACAGGCCTATAGGACAGACAACATCCCAGATACAGGCCTATAGGACAGACAACATCCCAGATACAGGCCTATAGGACAGACAACATCCCAGATACAGGTCTATAGGACAGACAACATCCCAGATACAGGTCTATAGGACAGACAACATCCCAGATACAGGCCTATAGGACAGACAACATCCCAGATACAGGCCTGTAGGACAGACAACATCCCAGATACAGGCCTGTAGGACAGACAACATCCCAGATACAGGCCTATAGGACATCCCAGATACAGGCCTATAGGACAGACAACATCCCAGATACAGGCCTGTAGGACAGACAACATCCCAGATACAGGTCTATAGGACAGACAACATCCCAGATACAGGCCTATAGGACATCCCAGATTCAGGCCTATAGGACAGACAACATCCCAGATACAGGTCTATAGGACAGACAACATCCCAGATACAGGCCTGTAGGACAGACAACATCCCAGATACAGGCCTATAGGACAGACAACATCCCAGATACAGGCCTATAGGACATCCCAGATTCAGGCCTATAGGACAGACAACATCCCAGATTCAGGCCTATAGGACAGACAACATCCCAGATACAGGTCTATAGGACAGACAACATCCCAGATACAGGTCTATAGGACAGACAACATCCCAGATACAGGTCTATAGGACAGACAACATCCCAGATACAGGCCTGTAGGACAGACAACATCCCAGATACAGGCCTGTAGGACAGACAACATCCCAGATACAGGCCTATAGGACAGACAACATCCCAGATACAGGCCTGTAGGACAGACAACATCCCAGATACAGGCCTCTAGGACAGACAACATCCCAGATACAGGCCTGTAGGACAGACAACATCCCAGATACAGGCCTCTAGGACAGACAACATCCCAGATACAGGCCTCTAGGACAGACAACATCCCAGATACAGGCCTCTAGGACAGACAACATCCCAGATACAGGCCTATAGGACAGACAACATCCCAGATACAGGCCTCTAGGACAGACAACATCCCAGATACAGGCCTGTAGGACAGACAACATCCCAGATACAGGCCTGTAGGACAGACAACATCCCAGATACAGGCCTCTAGGACAGACAACATCCCAGAGGAGCCGTAGTCCTCCGCATTTAGAAGTGTAATGACGTTAAATGAACCATCACTTTCATTCCTGCCTAATTCCAGGATGCCGTTCATATTTCATTAAGCTGAGAGTCACAGACTGAAACCTTACGGCGCAGAGACACAGACATTCTACCCTCCGAGAGACACAGACATTCTGCCCTCTGAGAGACACAGACATTCTACCCTCTGAGAGACACAGACACATCAAAAGGTCCTGTTACGTCATTCTGCCCAAACTGCACACTATTCCCTAAAGAAAGGGCCCTAAGGGTCCTGGTCTAAAGTAGTGCACTATATAGGGAATGGGGTTCTATGGGGCTCTGGTCTAAAGTAGTGCACTATATAGGGAATAGGGTTCTATGGGGCTCTGGTCTAAAGTAATGCACTATATAAGGAATAGGGTTCTATAGGGCCCTGGTCTAAAGTAATGCACTATATAAGGAATAGGGTTCTATAGGGCCCTGGTCTAAAGTAATGCACTATATAAGGAATAGGGTTCTATAGGGCTCTGGTCTAAAGTAGTGCACTATATATAGGGAATAGGGTTCTATAGGGCTCTGGTCTAAAGTAGTGCACTATATAGGGAATAGGGTTCTATAGGGCTCTGGTCTAATGTAGTGCACTATATAGGGAATAGGGCTCTGGTCTAAAGTAGTGTACTATATAGGGAATAGGGTTATATAGGGCCCTGGTCTAATGTAGTGCACTACATAGGGAATAGGGTGCCATTTGGAAGGTAGGATATAAACTAAATCGTGCGGAGAAGATTGGTGTCAAACAGGTTGTTTTTTTAAGACAGTTTAGTGAGAAATGATGAGGTTTTATAGTCTGGACCTTTAGTGAGAAATGATGAGGTTTTATAGTCTGGACCTTTAGTGAGAAATGATGAGGTTTTATAGTCTGGACCTTTAGTGAGAAATGATGAGGTTTTATAGTCTGGACCTTTAGTGAGAAATGATGAGGTTTTATAGTCTGGACCTTCATCTGTCAATTGAAGTATTTCATTAGTTGTTGTTGTCTTTTTTAGAGCAGGTTGAGTTTTGGAGAGTCACTGAGTTACATTGTATCAGTCAAATAGATGACTGGCTGTGTGCATTATACCTCTTCATCTTCTTCGTCTTCTTCTTCATCATCTTCTTTGTCTTCTTCTTCTTCGTCTTTGTCTTCTTCTTCGCCTTCTTCTTCATCTTCTTCGTCTTCTTCTTCATCTTCTTCGTCTTCTTCGTCTTCATCTTCATCTTCTTCTTCATCATCTTCCTTCTTCATCTTCGTCTTCTTCGTCTTCATCTTCGTCTTCATCTTCTTCGTCTTCATCTTCTTCGTCTTCATCTTCTTCTTCTTCATCTGCTTCTTCTTCATCTTCTTCGTCTTCTTCCTCTTCGTCGTCTTCTTCTTCGTCTTCGTCTTCTTCTTCGTCTTCATCTTCTTTGTCTTCATCTTCGTCTTCTTCATCTTCTTCTTCTTCTTCATATTCTCCTTCTTCTTCGTCTTCTTCTTCAGTACATTCGTTCAAATAGAGGAACTCAGTACCACTAAAGGCCAACATGGTTGGTTGTGTAAGTGTCTCTCCGGGGTAATGGACTGAGTTGTACTACAGTATTACTGTCTGTTAACACTAAGGGACTGTGTTGTACTACAGTACTACTGTCTGTTAACCCTAATGGACTGAGTTGTACTACACTACAGTACTACTGTATGTTAACCCTAATGGACTGAGTTGTACTACAGTACTACTGTCTGTTAACTCTAATGGACTGAGTTGTACTACAGTACTACTGTCTGTTAACTCTAATGGACTGAGTTGTACTACAGTACTACTGTCTGTTAACTCTAATGGACTGAGTTATACTACAGTACTACTGTCTGTTAACTCTAATGGACTGAGTTAACCCAGTAATGGACTCTAATGGACTGAGTTGTACTGTACTACTGTCTGTTAACCCTAATGGACTGAGTTGTACTACAGTACTACTGTCTGTTAACCCTAATGGACTGAGTTGTACTACAGGACTACTGTATGTTAACTCTAATGGACTGAGTTATACTACAGTACTACTGTCTGTTAACTCTAATGGACTGAGTTGTACTACACTACAGTACTACTGTCTGTTAACCCTAATGGACTGAGTTGTACTACACTACAGTACTACTGTCTGTTAACCCTAATGGACTGAGTTGTACTACAGTACTACTGTCTGTTAACTCTAATGGACTGAGTTATACTACATGTGGTACCCTTCTCCTCTATTTCCTCGTTCACTCTCTTCCTCTTTCTGTCTCTTATCCTTTGCTTTGTGGAAAAGCGAAGTGATTCGATTTAGAGTGCATATGACGTCCCCTAACCCCCCGCAGACACTTAGCCAACGACTCCCCAGTAATATTCGCTCACTCACCCCCCCCTGACCGGAGTCCCAAAATGGCACACTATTCCCTACATTCCCCTGTAGGGCCCCGGTTAAATTGAGTGCACTAGAAAGGGAATAGGGTGCCATTTATCCCTTTTGTTGTAGAGGAAGTGCCCTATAGCCTATCCTAGTGCAGCAGACTGAGTGGAGAGTATGTACACATTATTAGATCTTGGAGGAGAAGGAGGAGAAGGACTGACTGCTGTCGTGCTCTTTACGGATACATACAAAACTGTACCCTATTTCTCTATCGTAGTACACTACTTCTGGAGCTCTTGGTTCAGAAGTAGTGCACCAGATAGGGAATAGGGTGTTTTTTTGGTTGGGGGGACGAACCCTAAGGAAGACGAGTCACTTCCTGTCATTTCCTAAACAGTAAATAGATATCACATTTATCACAAAGTCTAAAAAGTTCAATGGTCTTTTGGGGTGGAAATGCATCCCATTTGTAAACGCAAACATCTGACATTAAAACGACTGAGAGAGAAGCTCCGATGTCTTTATTAGGTCTTAGAAACACAGTCTGTTAAATAGATTTTCGGTCACTTTTCACTTCAAATGAGTCCTCTTCTTCTCTCACCCCGACGTCATTATGGAAGGAGAGACGACTCCTCAATTATGGGGCAAAGTGTGAAGATTGTTGAAGCCTAAAAGTTAGACATTTTAGTCTGCACTTAAGAAAGCCGTAGCGCTGCTACTACAGTACTGAAATATACTGTCTGGCAAGTCTTTTAATCTCTTCATCTGATCAGTCTGGTCGAGGTTATATATTCTAATGGGGAAAGTTCGGGCTTTTACCGGAGGAAAAGTATTATATATTTTTTAAAGACATCTTCTTCTCGACCACAGCAGTGTTCTGTTCTCTTCTGTTCAGGCTTCGTTCAGAGAGCCATGGAGACGTTTCAAATCTGTTTCCTTCCTTTGCCTTTTTTTAGGTCCTGAAAGTCTTTCATATGAAAGTCCTCAGTCAAGAAGAAGCAGATTTAAAAAGGAAATGAAGATTGGAAGGAAGGAATATTATAGGATGTGAGGCGGGGACTAAACTGACCAATGGGCTTGTTTAAAGACGGTCATACGATAGGATGTGAGGCGGGGACTAAACTGACCAATGGGCTTGTTTAAAGACGGTCATACGATAGGATGTGAGGCGGGGACTAAACTGACCAATGGGCTTGTTTAAAGACGGTCATACGATAGGATGTGAGGCGGGGACTAAACTGACCAATGGGCTTGTTTAAAGACGGTCATACGATAGGATTTGAGGCGGGGACTAAACTGACCAATCAGATCATTTAGATATTTGATTTCGAATTTTAGGACCCGTTTAGGTATCAAAAATATATTTAAATAAAATATTTGATAAAATATTGAATTTGGCTTTTACTACTATAGCCCAGAGAAACTATAGCCCAGAGAAACTATAGCCCAGAGAAACTATAGCCCAGAGAAACTATAGCCCAGAGAAACTAGAGCCCAGAGAAACTATAGCCCAGAGAAACTATAGCCCAGAGAAACTATAGCCCAGAGAAACTAGAGCCCAGAGAAACTATAGCCCAGAGAAACTATAGCCCAGAGAAACTATAGCCCAGAGAAACTATAGCCCAGAGAAACTATAGCCCAGAGAAACTAGAGCCCAGAGAAACTATAGCCCAGAGAAACTATAGCCCAGAGAAACTAGAGCCCAGAGAAACTAGAGCCCAGAGAAACTAGAGCCCAGAGAAACTAGAGCCCAGAGAAACTAGAGCCCAGAGAAACTATAGCCCAGAGAAACTATAGCCCAGAGATACTATAGCCCAGAGAAACTAGAGCCCAGAGAAACTAGAGCCCAGAGAAACTAGAGCCCAGAGAAACTATAGCCCAGAGAAACTATAGCCCAGAGAAACTATAGCCCAGAGAAACTAGAGCCCAGAGAAACTATAGCCCAGAGAAACTATAGGCCAGAGAAACTATAGGCCAGAGAAACTATAGGCCAGAGAAACTAGAGCCCAGAGAACCTATAGCCCAGAGAAACTAGAGCCCAGAGAAACTATAGCCCAGAGAAACTATAGCCCAGAGAAACTATAGCCCAGAGAAACTATAGCCCAGAGAAACTATAGCCCAGAGATACTATAGCCCAGAGAAACTATAGCCCAGAGATACTATAGCCCAGAGAAACTATAGCCCAGAGAAACTATAGCCCAGAGAAACTATAGCCCAGAGATACTATAGCCCTGAGAAACTATAGCCAAGAGAAACTAGAGCCCAGAGAAACTATAGCCAAGAGAAACTAGAGCCCAGAGAAACTGATTGAATTACATTTTCATAAATGGTAAAATACACAGTCAAATAAATCATAAGAAACAACATTACTGTATTAGAAACAAGGTTTTAAAGTGTCTGTACTATAAATCTATAGGGCCCTGGTCTAAAGTAGTGCACTATATAGGGAAAAGGGAGCCATTTGGGAGGTAAACTAGGTAAACTAGGTGATTGACTGCTTCAGATGTTATCCATTCAAAACCAAAACCACAGACTACTCAGAACAGACTACTCAGAGCAGACTACTCAGAACAGACTAGAGCAGGACTCAGAACAGGACTACAGTACAGACTACTCAGAGCAGACTACTCAGACTACTCAGAACAGACTACTCAGTACAGACTACTCAGAGCAGACTACTCAGAGCAGAACTACTCAGAGCAGGACTATTCAGTACAGACTACTCAGAGCAGACTACTCAGAACAGGACTATTCAGTACAGACTACTCAGAGCAGACTACTCAGAGCAGATTACTCAGAGCAGGACTATTCAGAACAGACTACTCAGAACAGACTACTCAGAGCAGGACTATTCAGTACAGACTACTCAGAGCAGACTACTCAGAACAGGACTATTCAGTACAGACTACTCAGAGCAGACTACTCAGAACAGACTACTCAGAGCAGGACTATACAGAACAGACTACTCAGAGCAGACTACTCAGAACAGGACTATACAGAACAGACTACTCAGAGCAGACTACTCAGAACAGACTACTCAGAGCAGGACTATACAGAACAGACTACTCAGAACAGACTACTCAGAACAGACTACTCAGAGCAGACTACTCAGAACAGACTACTCAGAGCAGGACTATACAGAACAGACTACTCAGAACAGACTACTCAGAACAGACTACTCAGAGCAGACTACTCAGAACAGACTACTCAGAGCAGGACTACTCAGAACTACTCAGAACAGACTACTCAGAACAGACTACTCAGAACAGACTACTCAGAACAGACTACTCAGAACAGACTACTCAGAACAGACTACTCAGAACAGACTACTCAGAACAGACTACTCAGAACAGACTACTCAGAACAGACTACTCAGAACAGACTACTCAGAGCAGGACTATACAGAACAGACTACTCAGAGCAGGACTACTCAGAACAGGACTATACAGAACAGACTACTTACTCAGAGCAGACTACTCAGAACAGACTACTCAGAACAGACTACTCAGAGCAGGACTATACAGAACAGACTACTTACTCAGAGCAGACTACTCAGAACAGACTACTCAGAACAGACTACTCAGAGCAGGACTATACAGAACAGACTACTTACTCAGAGCAGACTACTCAGAACAGACTACTCAGAACAGACTACTCAGAGCAGGACTATACAGAACAGACTACTCAGAACAGACTACTCAGAGCAGACTACTCAGAACAGACTACTCAGAGCAGACTACTCAGAACAGACTACTCAGAACAGACTACTCAGAACAGGACTATACAGAACAGACTACTCAGAACAGACTACTCAGAACAGACTACTCAGAACAGACTACTCAGAACAGACTACTCAGAGCAGACTACTCAGAACAGGACTACTCAGAACAGACTACTCAGAACAGACTACTCAGAACAGACTACTCAGAGTAGACTACTCAGAGCAGGACTATACAGAACAGACTACTCAGAACAGGACTATACAGAACAGACTACTCAGAGCAGGACTACTCAGAACAGACTACTCAGAACAGACTACTCAGAACAGGACTACTCAGAACAGACTACTCAGAACAGACTACTCAGAACAGACTACTCAGAGCAGACTACTCAGCAGAGCAGGACTATACAGAACAGACTACTCAGAACAGGACTATACAGAACAGATTACTCAGAGCAGACTACTCAGAACAGACTACTCAGAGCAGACTACTCAGAACAGACTACTCAGAACAGACTACTCAGAGCAGACTACTCAGCAGAGCAGGACTATACAGAACAGACTACTCAGAGCAGGACTATACAGAACAGACTACTCAGAACAGACTACTCAGAGCAGACTACTCAGAGCAGGACTACTCAGAACAGACTACTCAGAACAGACTACTCAGAGCAGACTCTCCAGAACAGACTACTCAGAGCAGACTACTCAGAACAGACTACTCAGAGCAGACTACTCAGAACAGACTACTCAGAACAGACTACTCAGAACAGACTACTCAGAACAGGACTATACAGAACAGACTACTCAGAACAGACTACTCAGAACAGACTACTCAGAACAGACTACTCAGAACAGGACTATACAGAACAGACTACTCAGAACAGACTACTCAGAACAGACCACTCAGAACAGACTACTCAGAACAGACTACTCAGAACAGACTACTCAGAGCAGACTACTCAGAACAGACTACTCAGAGCAGGACTATACAGAGCAGACTACTCAGAACAGACTACTCAGAAAAGGACTATACAGAACAGACTACTCAGAACAGACTACTCAGAGCAGACTACTCAGAACAGACTACTCAGAGCAGACTACTCAGAACAGACTACTACAGAACAGACTACTCAGAACAGGACTATACAGAACAGACTACTCAGAACAGGACTATACAGAACAGACTACTCAGAGCAGGACTATACAGAACAGACTACTCAGAACAGACTACTCAGAACAGACTACTCAGAACAGACTACTCAGAACAGACTACTCAGAACAGACTACTCAGAACAGACTACTCAGAACAGGACTATACAGAACAGACTACTCAGAACAGACTACTCAGAGCAGACTACTCAGAACAGACTACTCAGAACAGACTACTCAGAACAGACTACTCAGAACAGACTACTCAGAGCAGACTATACAGAACAGACTACTCAGAACAGACTACTCAGAACAGGACTATACAGAACAGACTACTCAGAACAGACTACTCAGAACAGACTACTCAGAACAGACTACTCAGAGCAGACTACTCAGAACAGACTACTCAGAACAGACTACTCAGAACAGACTACTCAGAACAGACTACTCAGAACAGACTACTCAGAGCAGACTACTCAGAACAGACTACTCAGAGCAGGACTATACAGAACAGACTACTCAGAACAGGACTATACAGAACAGACTACTCAGAACAGACTACTCAGAGCAGACTACTCAGAACAGACTACTCAGAGTAGACTACTCAGAGCAGACTACTCAGAGCAGGACTATACAGAACAGACTACTCAGAGCAGACTACTCAGAGCAGGACTATACAGAACAGACTACTCAGAGCAGACTACTCAGAGCAGACTACTCAGAGCAGGACTATACAGAACAGACTACTCAGAGCAGACTACTCAGAACAGACTACTCAGAGTAGACTACTCAGAGCAGACTACTCAGAACAGACTACTCAGAGCAGACTACTCAGAGCAGACTACTCAGAACAGACTACTCAGAACAGACTACTTAGAGCAGACTACTCAGAGCAATACTACTCAGAACAGACTACAGAACAGACTACTCAGAACAAACTACTCAGAGCAGACTACTCATAACAGACTACTCAGAACAGACTACTCAGAGCAGGACTATACAGAACAGACTACTTACTCAGAGCAGACTACTCAGAACAGACTACTCAGAACAGACTACTCAGAGCAGGACTATACAGAACAGACTACTCAGAACAGACTACTCAGAGCAGACTACTCAGAACAGACTACTCAGAGCAGACTACTCAGAACAGACTACTCAGAACAGACTACTCAGAACAGGACTATACAGAACAGACTACTCAGAGCAGGACTACTCAGAACAGACTACTCAGAACAGGACTATACAGAACAGACTAATCAGAACAGACTACTCAGAGCAGACTACTCAGAGCAGACTACTCAGAGCAGGACTATACAGAACAGACTACTCAGAACAGACTACTCAGAACAGGACTATACAGAGCAGACTACTCAGAACAGGACTATACAGAACAGACTACTCAGAACAGACTACTCAGAGCAGACTACTCAGAACAGACTACTCAGAGTAGACTACTCAGAGCAGACTACTCAGAGCAGGACTATACAGAACAGACTACTTACTCAGAGCAGACTACTCAGAACAGACTACTCAGAACAGACTACTCAGAACAGACTACTCAGAGCAGGACTATACAGAACAGACTACTCAGAGCAGACTACTCAGAACAGACTACTCAGAGCAGGACTATACAGAACAGACTACTCAGAGCAGACTACTCAGAACAGACTACTCAGAGTAGACTACTCAGAACAGACTACTCAGAACAGACTACTCAGAGCAGACTACTCAGAGCAGACTACTCAGAACAGACTACTCAGAACAGACTACTTAGAGCAGACTACTCAGAGCAATACTACTCAGAACAGACTACAGAACAGACTACTCAGAACAGACTACTCAGAGCAGACTACTCATAACAGACTACTCAGAACAGACTACTCAGAGCAGGACTATACAGAACAGACTACTTACTCAGAGCAGACTACTCAGAACAGACTACTCAGAACAGACTACTCAGAGCAGGACTATACAGAACAGACTACTCAGAACAGACTACTCAGAGCAGACTACTCAGAACAGACTACTCAGAGCAGACTACTCAGAACAGACTACTCAGAACAGACTACTCAGAACAGGACTATACAGAACAGACTACTCAGAGCAGGACTACTCAGAACAGACTACTCAGAACAGGACTATACAGAACAGACTAATCAGAACAGACTACTCAGAGCAGACTACTCAGAGCAGACTACTCAGAGCAGGACTATACAGAACAGACTACTCAGAACAGACTACTCAGAACAGGACTATACAGAGCAGACTACTCAGAACAGGACTATACAGAACAGACTACTCAGAACAGACTACTCAGAGCAGACTACTCAGAACAGACTACTCAGAGTAGACTACTCAGAGCAGACTACTCAGAGCAGGACTATACAGAACAGACTACTTACTATGAACAGACTACTCAGAGCAGACTACTCAGAGCAGGACTATACAGAACAGACTACTTACTCAGAACAGACTACTCAGAACAGGACTATACAGAACAGACTACTCAGGGCAGACTACTCAGAGCAGGACTATACAGAACAGACTACTCAGAGCAGACTACTCAGAGCAGACTACTCAGAGCAGGACTATACAGAACAGACTACTCAGAGCAGACTACTCAGAACAGACTACTCAGAGTAGACTACTCAGAGCAGACTACTCAGAACAGACTACTCAGAGCAGACTACTCAGAGCAGACTACTCAGAACAGACTACTCAGAACAGACTACTTAGAGCAGACTACTCAGAGCAATACTACTCAGAACAGACTACAGAACAGACTACTCAGAACAGACTACTCAGAGCAGACTACTCATAACAGACTACTCAGAACAGACTACTCAGAGCAGGACTATACAGAACAGACTACTTACTCAGAGCAGACTACTCAGAACAGACTACTCAGAACAGACTACTCAGAGCAGGACTATACAGAACAGACTACTCAGAACAGACTACTCAGAGCAGACTACTCAGAACAGACTACTCAGAGCAGACTACTCAGAACAGACTACTCAGAACAGACTACTCAGAACAGGACTATACAGAACAGACTACTCAGAGCAGGACTACTCAGAACAGACTACTCAGAACAGGACTATACAGAACAGACTAATCAGAACAGACTACTCAGAGCAGACTACTCAGAGCAGACTACTCAGAGCAGGACTATACAGAACAGACTACTCAGAACAGACTACTCAGAACAGGACTATACAGAGCAGACTACTCAGAACAGGACTATACAGAACAGACTACTCAGAACAGACTACTCAGAGCAGACTACTCAGAACAGACTACTCAGAGTAGACTACTCAGAACAGACTACTCAGAGCAGGACTATACAGAACAGACTACTTACTATGAACAGACTACTCAGAGCAGACTACTCAGAGCAGGACTATACAGAACAGACTACTTACTCAGAACAGACTACTCAGAACAGGACTATACAGAACAGACTACTCAGGGCAGACTACTCAGAGCAGGACTATACAGAACAGACTACTCAGAGCAGACTACTCAGAGCAGACTACTCAGAGCAGGACTATACAGAACAGACTACTCAGAGCAGACTACTCAGAACAGACTACTCAGAGTAGACTACTCAGAGCAGACTACTCAGAACAGACTACTCAGAGCAGACTACTCAGAGCAGACTACTCAGAACAGACTACTCAGAACAGACTACTTAGAGCAGACTACTCAGAGCAATACTACTCAGAACAGACTACAGAACAGACTACTCAGAACAGACTACTCAGAGCAGACTACTCATAACAGACTACTCAGAACAGACTACTCAGAGCAGGACTATACAGAACAGACTACTTACTCAGAGCAGACTACTCAGAACAGACTACTCAGAACAGACTACTCAGAGCAGGACTATACAGAACAGACTACTCAGAACAGACTACTCAGAGCAGACTACTCAGAACAGACTACTCAGAGCAGACTACTCAGAACAGACTACTCAGAACAGACTACTCAGAACAGGACTATACAGAACAGACTACTCAGAACAGACCACTCAGAACAGACTACTCAGAACAGACTACTCAGAACAGACTACTCAGAGCAGACTACTCAGAACAGGACTACTCAGAACAGACTACTCAGAACAGACTACTCAGAACAGACTACTCAGAACAGACTACTCAGAGCAGGACTATACAGAACAGACTACTCAGAACAGACTACTCAGAGCAGGACTATACAGAACAGACTACTCAGAACAGGACTATACAGAACAGACTACTCAGAGCAGGACTATACAGAACAGATTACTCAGAACAGACTACTCAGAGCAGACTACTCAGAACAGACTACTCAGAGCAGACTACTCAGAACAGACTACTCAGAACAGACTACTCAGAGCAGACTACTCAGAGCAGGACTATACAGAACAGACTACTCAGAGCAGGACTATACAGAACAGACTACTCAGAACAGGACTATACAGAACAGACTAATCAGAACAGACTACTCAGAGCAGACTACTCAGAGCAGACTACTCAGAGCAGGACTATACAGAACAGACTACTCAGAACAGACTACTCAGAACAGGACTATACAGAGCAGACTACTCAGAACAGGACTATACAGAACAGACTACTCAGAACAGACTACTCAGAGCAGACTACTCAGAACAGACTACTCAGAGTAGACTACTCAGAGCAGACTACTCAGAGCAGGACTATACAGAACAGACTACTTACTATGAACAGACTACTCAGAGCAGACTACTCAGAGCAGGACTATACAGAACAGACTACTTACTCAGAACAGGACTATACAGAACAGACTACTCAGGGCAGACTACTCAGAGCAGGACTATACAGAACAGACTACTCAGAGCAGACTACTCAGAGCAGACTACTCAGAGCAGGACTATACAGAACAGACTACTCAGAGCAGACTACTCAGAACAGACTACTCAGAGTAGACTACTCAGAGCAGACTACTCAGAACAGACTACTCAGAGCAGACTACTCAGAGCAGACTACTCAGAACAGACTACTCAGAACAGACTACTTAGAGCAGACTACTCAGAGCAATACTACTCAGAACAGACTACAGAACAGACTACTCAGAACAGACTACTCAGAGCAGACTACTCATAACAGACTACTCAGAACAGACTACTCAGAGCAGGACTATACAGAACAGACTACTTACTCAGAGCAGACTACTCAGAACAGACTACTCAGAGCAGACTACTCAGAACAGACTACTCAGAGCAGACTACTCAGAACAGACTACTCAGAACAGACTACTCAGAACAGGACTATACAGAACAGACTACTCAGAACAGACCACTCAGAACAGACTACTCAGAACAGACTACTCAGAACAGACTACTCAGAGCAGACTACTCAGAACAGGACTACTCAGAACAGACTACTCAGAACAGACTACTCAGAACAGACTACTCAGAGCAGACTACTCAGAGCAGGACTATACAGAACAGACTACTCAGAACAGGACTATACAGAACAGACTACTCAGAACAGACTACTCAGAGCAGACTACTCAGAACAGACTACTCAGAGCAGACTACTCAGAACAGACTACTCAGAACAGACTACTCAGAGCAGACTACTCAGAGCAGGACTATACAGAACAGACTACTCAGAGCAGGACTATACAGAACAGACTACTCAGAACAGACTACTCAGAGCAGACTACTCAGAGCAGGACTACTCAGAACAGACTACTCAGAACAGACTACTCAGAGCAGACTCTCCAGAACAGACTACTCAGAGCAGACTACTCAGAACAGACTACTCAGAGCAGACTACTCAGAACAGACTACTCAGAACAGACTACTCAGAACAGACTACTCAGAACAGGACTATACAGAACAGACTACTCAGAACAGACTACTCAGAACAGACTACTCAGAACAGACTACTCAGAACAGGACTATACAGAACAGACTACTCAGAACAGACTACTCAGAACAGACTACTCAGAACAGACTACTCAGAACAGACTACTCAGAGCAGACTACTCAGAACAGACTACTCAGAGCAGGACTATACAGAACAGACTACTCAGAGCAGGACTATACAGAACAGACTACTCAGAACAGACTACTCAGAGCAGACTACTCAGAACAGACTACTCAGAGCAGACTACTCAGAACAGACTACTCAGAACAGACTACTCTGAACAGACTACTCAGAACAGGACTATACAGAACAGACTACTCAGAACAGACTACTCAGAACAGACTACTCAGAACAGACTACTCAGAGCAGACTACTCAGAACAGGACTACTCAGAACAGACTACTCAGAACAGACTACTCAGAACAGACTACTCAGAACAGACTACTCAGAACAGACTACTCAGAGCAGACTACTCAGAGCAGACTACTCAGAACAGACAGGACTAGAACAGACAGAACAGACTACTCAGAACAGGACTACTCAGAACAGGACTATACAGAGCAGACTACTCAGAACAGGACTATACAGAACAGACTACTCAGAACAGACTACTCAGAGCAGACTACTCAGAACAGACTACTCAGAGTAGACTACTCAGAGCAGACTACTCAGAGCAGGACTATACAGAACAGACTACTTACTATGAACAGACTACTCAGAGCAGACTACTCAGAGCAGGACTATACAGAACAGACTACTTACTCAGAACAGGACTATACAGAACAGACTACTCAGAGCAGACTACTCAGAGCAGGACTATACAGAACAGACTACTCAGAGCAGACTACTCAGAGCAGGACTATACAGAACAGACTACTCAGAGCAGACTACTCAGAACAGACTACTCAGAGTAGACTACTCAGAGCAGACTACTCAGAACAGACTACTCAGAGCAGACTACTCAGAGCAGACAACTCAGAACAGACTACTCAGAACAGACTACTTAGAGCAGACTACTCAGAGCAATACTACTCAGAACAGACTACAGAACAGACTACTCAGAACAGACTACTCAGAGCAGACTACTCATAACAGACTACTCAGAGCAGACTACTCAGAACAGACTACTCAGAACAGACTACTCAGAACAGACTACTCAGAGCAGACTACTCAGAGCAGGACTATACAGAACAGACTACTCAGAGCAGGACTATATAGAACAGACTACTCAGAGCAGACTACTCAGAACAGACTACTCAGAACAGACTACTCAGAGCAGACTACTCAGAGCAGACTACTCAGGACAGACTACTCAGAGCAGGACTATATAGAACAGACTACTCAGAGCAGACTACTCAGAACAGACTACTCAGAGCAGACTACTCAGAGCAGACTACTCAGAGCAGACTACTCAGAGCAGACTACTCAGAGCAGACTACTCAGAACTGACTACTCAGAACAGACTACTCAGAGCAGACTACTCAGAGCAGACTACTCAGAGCAGACTACTCAGAACAGACTACTCAGAGCAGGACTACTCAGAACAGACTACTCAGAACAGACTACTCAGAACAGACTACTCAGAGCAGACTCTCCAGAGCAGACTACTCAGAGCAGACTACTCAGAGCAGACTACTCAGAGCAGGTCTATACAGAACAGACTACTCAGAACAGGACTACTCAGAACAGACTACTCAGAGCAAACTACTCAGAACTGACTACTCAGAACAGACTACTCAGAACAGACTACTCAGAACAGACTACTCAGAGCAGGACTATACAGAACAGACTACTCAGAACAGGACTATACAGAACAGACTACTCAGAACAGACTACTCAGAACAGACTACTCAGAACAGACTACTCAGTACAGACTACTCAGAACAGACTATTCAGAACAGACTACTCAGAGCAGGACTATACAGAACAGACTACTCAGAACAGACTACTCAGAACAGACTACTCAGAACAGACTACTCAGAGCAGACTACTCAGAACAGACTACTCAGAACAGACTACTCAGAACAGACTACTCAGAACAGGACTATACAGAACAGACTACTCAGAACAGGACTATACAGAACAGACTACTCAGAACAGACTACTCAGAACAGACTACTCAGAACTGACTACTCAGAACAGACTACTCAGAACAGACTACTCAGAGCAGGACTATACAGAACAGACTACTCAGAACTGACTACTCAGAACTGACTACTCAGAACAGACTACTCAGAACAGACTACTCAGAACAGACTACTCAGAGCAGGACTATACAGAACAGACTACTCAGAACAGACTATTCAGAACAGACTACTCAGAGCAGGACTATACAGAACAGACTACTCAGAACAGACTACTCAGAACAGACTACTCAGAACAGACTACTCAGAACAGACTACTCAGAACAGGACTATTCAGAACAGACTACTCAGAACAGGACTATACAGAACAGACTACTACTCAGAACAGGACTACTCAGAACAGACTACTCAGAACAGACTACTCAGAACAGACTACTCAGAACAGACTACTCAGAGCAGGACTATACAGAACAGACTACTCTCTGCATAACACAGTGAAATAAAACAAGCAGGTATAATGAACATCAGTATGTATACTTGCACCTCCTCTCCCTCTCCTCCTCTCCTCTCTCTCTCTCTCTGTGACAGGCCAATTTCATGGTGTGCGTGTTGCTTATTTTCTCAAGATGTTTGACTCCTTCTTGAACAATTCAAATTTGATTCGGGGCAAAACGATGCTAAATACCGTTGCCGCGGGTTAAGCCGGAGCTGGTGGTTTTCGAGGGATAAGAGAGAGAAGGAGGATAGAGGGATGGGTGTTGGGTGATTCTACATGAGTACTGCTACTGAATGGTTTTGAATGGATAACATCTGATGCAATCAATCACCTAGTTTACCTCCCAAATGGCTCCCTTTTCCCTATATAGTGCACTACTTTAGACCAGAGCCCTATAGAACCCTATTCCCTATATAGTACACTACTTTAGACCAGAGCCCTATAGAACCATATTCCCTATATAGTGCACTACTTTAGACCAGAGCCCTATAGAACCCTATTCCCTATATAGTACACTACTTTAGACCAGGGCCCTATAGAACCCTATTCCCTATATAGTGCACTACTTTAGACCAGGGCCCTATAGAACCCTATTCCCTATATAGTGCACTACTTTAGACCAGGGCCCTATAGAACCCTATTCCCTATATAGTACACTACTTTAGACCAGGGCCCCATAGAACCCTATTCCCTATGTAGTACACTACTATGCTACCAGGGCCCTATAGAACCCTATTCCCTATTAATGGTACACTACTTTAGGAGCCCATAGAACCTATTCCCTATATAGTACACTACTTTAGACCAGAGCCCTATAGAACCCTATTCCCTATATATAGTGCACTACTTTAGACCAGGGCCCTATATAGGGGGCCATTTCGGCTGCTGCCCTGGAATGGAATTGCAGGTGGGAGGAGGCCTTGCTAACATACTGATTGGTGTAGCTACTTTGCATAATAATTCACTAATGTTGAATGGTGTAGCGACTTCATACAGTGATATGCTAAGGGGAGAACAGTGTATCTACTCTACATAATGGTATGCTAAGGGGAGAACAGTGTATCTACTCTACATAATGGTATGCTCAGGGAGAACAGTGTATCTACTCTACATAATGCTATGCTAAGGGGAGAACAGTGTATCTACTCTACATAATGGTATGCTCAGGGAGAACAGTGTATCTACTCTACATAATGGTATGCTCAGGGAGAACAGTGTATCTACTCTACATAATGATATGCTAAGGGGAGAACAGTGTATCTACTCTACATAATGCTATGCTAAGGGAGAACAGTGTATCTACTCTACATAATGGTATGCTCAGGGAGAACAGTGTATCTACTCTACATAATGCTATGCTAAGGGGAGAACAGTGTATCTACTCTACATAATGGTATGCTAAGGGGAGAACAGTGTATCTACTCTACATAATGGTATGCCCAGGGAGAACAGTGTATCTACTCTACATAATGGTATGCTCAGGGAGAACAGTGTATCTACTCTACATAATGGTATGCTAAGGAGAACAGTGTATCTACTCTACATAATGGTATGCTAGGGAGAACAGTGTATCTACTCTACATAATGGTATGCTAAGGGGAGAACAGTGTATCTACTCTACATAATGGTATGCTCAGGGAGAACAGTGTATCTACTCTACATAATGGTATGCTCAGGGAGAACAGTGTATCTACTCTACATAATGGTATGCTCAGGGAGAACAGTGTATCTACTCTACATAATGGTATGCTCAGGGAGAACAGTGTATCTACTCTACATAATGGTATGCTAAGGGGAGAACAGTGTATCTACTCTACATAATGGTATGCTCAGGGAGAACAGTGTATCTACTCTACATAATGGTATGCTAAGGGGAGAACAGTGTATCTACTCTACATAATGCTATGCTAAGGGGAGAACAGTGTATCTACTCTACATAATGGTATGCTAAGGGGAGAACAGTGTATCTACTCTACATAATGGTATGCTCAGGGAGAACAGTGTATCTACTCTACATAATGGTATGCTAAGGGGAGAACAGTGTATCTACTCTACATAATGGTATGCTCAGGGAGAACAGTGTATCTACTCTACATAATGGTATGCTCAGGGAGAACAGTGTATCTACTCTACATAATGGTATGCTCAGGGAGAACAGTGTATCTACTCTACATAATGGTATGCTCAGGGAGAACAGTGTATCTACTCTACATAATGGTATGCTCAGGGAGAACAGTGTATCTACTCTACATAATGCTATGCTCAGGGAGAACAGTGTATCTACTCTACATAATGGTATGCTCAGGGAGAACAGTGTATCTACTCTACATAATGGTATGCTCAGGGAGAACAGTGTATCTACTCTACATAATGGTATGCTAAGGGGAGAACAGTGTATCTACTCTACATAATGGTATGCTCAGGGAGAACAGTGTATCTACTCTACATAATGGTATGCTCAGGATAAACAGTGTATCTACTCTACATAATGCTATGTTTGTGGTTGGCTGCTGTGGAACTGAAGGGAAATGTGATGGCCCGTTGCCAATTAGACTCAATAACATGATGTGTTGTGTTTCGTCGGCCATTTTGTCTCTATATTCAAGGCACACGAACAACCGGTGTTTGTACACATATATGCTAAACAGGAAATGTTATTTGTAACCTTGGTCTTGAACTGTAAACCCAAACGTCGTCTTTACAACAAATTAAAGAATAACCTTTAGAGAAAAAAAGACAACAAAATAAAAACATACGAGCATTGAGTCATTGGTAGGATGAATGTAAATGTAAGCCTTTTCCAACAGCAGACTCTGACTGTTTAACCTAGAATCAGCAATGGAACAGTGGGCGACGCCGGGCCGTGAAGCAGGCCGGCCCAAATTAGCCCACATTAACATTGAACCATGGAGCTGGCCCTCTCCTTGGGCTCACAGGGCCTCTCTCTCTGAGGCTGTTTCTACGCTGATGATACCGGGACTCATTACCACATTCGTCTTGGTTACCATACATTGGCACTTCTGTCATAACAGAGAATTAGTGTGTGTGTGTGTGTGTGTGTGTGTGTGTGTGTGTGTGTGTGTGCGTGTGTGTGTGTGTGATTGGATGTGTGTGTGTTTGTATCTGTGTGCGTGTGTGTGTCCGTGTGTGTGTGTGTGTGTCCGTATCTGTGTGTGTGTGTATCTGTGTGTGTGGGTGTGTGTGTGTGTGTGTGTCCGTATCTGTGTGTGTGTGTGTGTGTGTGTGAAGGACAACACAGTGATAACATCAGTCAACCTCCTGTGTATAATGTGAATATCTCCTGATCTGATGTGATCTGGATCTTTCATTTACAGTGTTAACATCAGTAACTCTACTGAACTGATCCTCGGCAGCAGAGGTAACTCTGGGTCTTCCTTTCCTGTGGCGGTCCTCATGAGAGCCAGTTTCATCGTAGCGCTTGATGTTTTTTTTTTTTTGCGACTGCACTTGAAAACGTTTCAAAGTTCTTGAAATGTTCATTATTGACTGACCTTCATGTCTTAAAAGTAACGATGGACTGTTGTATCTCTTTGCTAAGTTGAGCTGTTTTTGCCATAATATGGACTTGGTCTTTTACCAAATAGGGCTATCTTCTGTATCCCACCCCTACCTTTCACAACACAACTGATTGGCTCAAACGTATTTAAGGAAAAAAAATTCTACAAATTAACTTTTAACAAGGCACACATGTTGATTCCAGGTGACTACCTCATGAAGCTGGTTGAGAGAATGCCAGAGTGTGCAAAGCTGTCATCAAGGTAAAAAGGTGGCATTACTTTGAAGAATCTCAAATCTCAAATATATTTTTGATTTGTGTAACGCTTTGTTGGTTACTACTTAATTCCATATGTGTTATTTCATAGTTTTGATGTCTTCACTATTATTCTACAATGTAGAAAATAGTAAAAAACATAAAGAAAACACCTTGAGTTTTGAGTCGGTGTCCAAACTTTTGACTGGTACTGTATTTTATTTCCATATCCAATCAGGTGAACTGCATTAAAAACGCCATAGTTATCGTCCAAGACAAATCCATTACAGTGTGGCTACTACAAAAAGCCAAAACGAAAAATCAGCAAAGCCACTACAACTGTCACGTTCTGACCTGTATTTCCTTTTGTTTTGTCATTATTTAGTATGGTCCGCGTGAGTTAAAAGGGGTCTATGTTTGTTTTTCTATGATTTGGGTATTTCTA
>NW_027040486.1:0-2500 GCF_034236695.1 Oncorhynchus nerka
ACACAGGGCACCGACGTCAAGTTAAACACCTTCTATCGCCACCGACGTCAAGCTAAACACCTTCTATCGCTTTGAGGACAACACAGGGCCACAGGGTGAAGCTAAACACCTTCTATCGCTTTGAGGAAAACACAGGGCCACCGACGTCAAGCTAAACACCTTCTATCGCTTTGAGGATAACACAGGGCCACCGACGTCAAGCTAAACACCTTCTATCGCTTTGAGGATAACACAGGGCCACCGACGTCAAGCTAAACACCTTCTATCGCTTTCAGGATAACACAGGGCACCGACGTCAAGCTAAACACCTTCTATCGCTTTGAGGACAACACAGGGCCACAGACGTCAAGCTAAACACCTTCTATCGCTTTGAGGATAACACAGGGCCACCGACGTCAAGCTAAACACCTTCTATCGCTTTGAGGATAACACAGGGCCACAGACGTCAAGCTAAACACCTTCTATCGCTTTGAGGATAACACAGGGCACCGACGTCAAGCTAAACACCTTCTATCGCTTTGAGGATAACACAGGGCACCGTCGTCAAGCTAAACACCTTCTATCGCCACCGACGTCAAGCTAAACACCTTCTATCGCTTTGAGGACAACACAGGGCCACAGGGTGAAGCTAAACACCTTCTATCGCTTTGAGGATAACACAGGGCACCGACGTCAAGCTAAACACCTTCTATCGCTTTGAGGATAACACAGGGCCACCGACGTCAAGCTAAACACCTTCTTCGCTTTGAGGATAACACAGGGCCACCGACGTCAAGCTAAACACCTTCTCCGCTTTGAGGATAACACAGGGCACCGACGTCAAGCTAAACACCTTCTATCGCTTTGAGGACAACACAGGGCCACCGACGTCAAGCTAAACACCTTCTATCGCTTTGAGGATAACACAGGGCCACCGACGTCAAGCTAAACACCTTTCTGAGGGATCAGGGCCACCCGGCATCAAGCTAACCACCTTCTATCGCTTTGAGGACAACACAGGGCACCGACGTCAAGCTAAACACCTTCTATCGCCCGCTTCTTCAATACCCCTGGTGTTGCCTTAAATTATTATTTACTGGTAGATTAAACGTCTCCAATACCCCCTGGTACCTTAAGTCAATGTTACTGGTAGATGTCATCATTGAAACCGATTTCCGTTCCTACCGGTTGCAGTGTCGTTTAAATTCTGTGAGCTGCTCCATCACGGACTAACCAGTTGAGAGCTACGCGCTCTTTGTCTTATGCCTGATATTCCTGCTAAAATGACTACGTGTGCAGCCGCTGGTGACATAATGCACCTGTTTTGCGATTTCAGGCTACTTGATTAACATCTGCTAACCATGTGTTTTGTGATATCTGATTGAATTGAATTTGATTTGAGTTCCTTAACTTATAGTTTAAACCCTACCCCAAACCTTAACCATTCAGAATGAGTTCCTTAACTTATAGTTTAAACCCTACCCCAAACCTTAACCATTCAGAATGAGTTCCTTAACTTAATGTTTAAACCCTACCCCAAACCTTAACCATTCAGAATGAGTTCCTTAACTTAATGTTTAAACCCTACCCCAAACCTTAACCATTCAGAATGAGTTCCTTAACTTATAGTTTAAACCCTACCCCAAACCTTAACCATTCAGAATGAGTTCATTAACTTAACCCTTAACTTCAAAATGTGACGTTTGGAGAAATGGTATGATTCCAGAGCATCAGGAGTCAACCCAGGGTGTCAAAAACACTTCGGAATTTGACGTTTCGGAGAAAGTGGATGAAAAGTCTGATTCTGCAGTGAAACTGTGACAGAGACTTCAGCCACGCAGAAGATGAAGCCGTCGGCCTGCAATTACAATTCCGAATAACGACAGCATATTTATTTATTCTCTGTGGAAAACAGGCCGCAATACCCGTCATGTGGACACGCTTTTCAGTTTGCTGAAATATGACTGGTTTCACATTTGTCTCTAGCAATAAATCATTTTAAAAAAAATGTTTAAACCTTTATTTAACCAGGTAGGCTAGTTGAGAACACCTTTATTTAACCAGGTAGGCTAGTTGAGAACACCTTTATTTAACCAGGTAGGCTAGTTGAGAACACCTTTATTTAACCAGGTAGGCTAGTTGAGACCACCTTTATTTAACCAGGTAGGCAAGTTGAGAACACCTTTATTTAACCAGGTAGGCTAGTTGAGAACACCTTTATTTAACCAGGTAGGCTAGTTGAGAACACCTTTATTTAACCAGGTAGGCTAGTTGAACACCTTTATTTAACCAGGTAGGCTAGTTGAACACCTTTATTTAACCAAGGTAGGCCAGTTGAAGACACACCTTTATTTAACCCAGGTAGGCTAGTTGAGAACACCTTTATTTAACCAGGTAGGCTAGTTGAGAACACACCTTTATTTAACCAGGTAGGCTAGTTGAGAACACCTTTATTTAACCAGGTAGGCTAGTAGAGAACACCTTTATTTAACCAGGTCAATGCCATTGAAGAACACCTTTA
>NW_027040486.1:7500-23709 GCF_034236695.1 Oncorhynchus nerka
TGTGTGGGTTTTTTTTTTTTTTTTGGTGTGCTTTTTAAACGTTGTATATTTTGTTGTGTTTACCGAGACTGAGCGCAAATCAAAATCTGTCCGCTCATCAGCAGACGGGCGCTGAGCGCCTCAAGGAGTCAGGAGAGGGAACCATGAATACTGAATACCGTTTATAATGTGTCTCTGTTTTTACAGGCCGTTATTATGGGGACGATGAGTCCTTCATTGCTTTCATACCGAACCATATTTTATGTTCTGTTTTCTTATCTTATGGTATGATGTGTTGTCATAACATATTACATCATAACACACCATAACATAACATATCAAATATATACATAACATCATGTCATAATACATCTTAACATGATATGATGTGTTATGATTTATTTTATTTCACCTTTATTTAACCATGATGTAGGCTAGTATGATGTATTATGAAGTTCTCATTTGTATTATTTATGATGTATGATGTGTTATGATGTATTATGATGTTATGATGTATTATGATGTATTATGATGTATTATGATGTGTTATGATGTATTATGTTATGTATTATGTTATGATGTATTATTATGATGTATTATGATGTATTATGATGTATTTATGATGTATTATGTTATGATGTATTTATGATGTATTATGATGATGTATTATGATGTATTATGATGTATTATGTTATGATGTATTATGATGTATTATGATGTGTTATGATGTATTATGTTATGATGTATTATGATGTATTATGATTATGATGTATATGTTATGATGTATTTATGTATTATGATGTATTATGTTATGATGTATTATGATGTATTATGTTATGATGTATATATGTGTTATGATGTATTTATGATGATATGTTATGATGTATTATGATGTGTTATGATGTATTATGTTATGATGTATTATGTTATGATGTATTATGTTATGATGTATTATGATGTGTTATGATGTATTATGATGTATTATGTTATGATGTATTATGTTATGATGTATTATGTATTATGATGTATTATGTTATGATGTATTATGATGTATTATGTTATGATGTATTATGTTATGATGTATTATGTTATGATGTATTATGATGTATTATGTTATGATGTATTATGTTATGATGTATTATGATGATGTATTATGATGTATTATGTTATGATGTGTTATGTTATGATGTATTATGTTATGATGTATTATGTTATGATGTATTATGTTATGATGTATTATGATGTATTATGTTATGATGTATTATGTTATGATGTATTATGTTATGATGTATTATGATGTATTATGTTATGATGTATTATGATGTATTATGTTATGATGTATTATGATGTATTATGTTATGATGTATTATGATGTTTTATGATGTATTATGATGTGTTATGATGTATTATGTTATGATGTATTATGATGTATTATGTTATGATGTATTATGTTATGATGTATTATGATGTATTATGTTATGATGTATTATGATGTATTATGTTATGATGTATTATGTTATGATGTATTATGATGTATTATGTTATGATGTATTATGATGTATTATGTTATGATGTATTATGATGTATTATGTTATGATGTATTATGATGTATTATGTTATGATGTATTATGTTGTATTATGTTATGATGTATTATGATGTGTTATGTTATGATGTATTATGTTATGATGTATTATTATGATGTATTATGTTATGATGTATTATGATGTATTATGTTATGATGTATTATGATGTATTATGTTATGATGTATTATGTTATGATGTATTATGTTATGATGTATTATGTTATGATGTATTATGATGTATTATGTTATGATGTATTATGTTATGATGTGTTATGATGTATTATGTTATGATGTGTTATGATGTATTATGTTATGATGTATTATGTTATGATGTATTATGATGTATTATGTTATGATGTATTATGTTATGATGTATTATGTTATGATGTATTATGATGTGTTATGATGTATTATGTTATGATGTGTTATGATGTATTATGTTATGATGTGTTATGATGTATTATGTTATGATGTATTATGATGTGTTATGATGTATTATGTTATGATGTATTATGTTATGATGTGATATGTTATGATGTATTATGTTATGATGTATTATGATGTATTATGTTATGATGTGTTATGATGTATTATGTTATGATGTATTATGTTATGATGTATTATGTTATGATGTATTGTGTTATGATGTATTATGTTATGATGTATTATGTTATGATGTATTATGTTATGATGTATTATGTTATGATGTATTATGATGTGTTATGATGTATTATGATGTATTATGATGTATTATGTTATGATGTATTATGTTATGATGTATTATGATGTATTATATGATGTATTATGATGTATTATGTTATGATGTATTATGTTATGATGTGTTATGTTATGATGTATTATGATGTATTATGATGATGTGTTATGATATATTATGATGTGTTATGATGTATTATGTTATGATGTGTTATGATGATGTGTTATGATGTATTATGTTATGATGTATTATATGTATGTATTATGATGTATGTTATGATGTTTATGTATTATGATGTGTTATGATGTATTATGTTATGATGTGTTATGATGTGTTATGATGTGATTATGTTATGATGTATTATGTTATGATGTATTATGTTATGATGTATTATGATGTATTATGATGTGTTATGATGTATTATGATGTATTATGATGTATGATGTGTTATGATGTATTATGATGTATTATGATTATGTTATGATGTATTATGATGTATTATGTTATGATGTATTATGTTATGATGTGTTATGATGTATTATTATGTGTTATGATGTATTATGATGTATTATGTTATGATGTATTATGTTATGATGTATTTATGATGTATTATGTTATGATGTATTGTATTATGATGTATTATGTTATGATGTATTATGATGTATTATGATGTGTTATGATGTGTTATGATGTATTATGTTATGATGTGTTGTGATGTGTTATGATGTATTATGATTATGTTATGATGTGTTATGATGTGTTATGATGTGTTATGATGTGTTATGATGTATTGTGTTATGATGTGTTATGATGTATTATGTTATGATGTATTATTGATGTTATGATGTATTATGTTATGATGTATTATGTTATGATGTGATGTATTATGTTATGATGTATTATGATATTATTTATGATGTTATGATGTGTTATGATGTGATATTATGATGTATTATGTTATGATGTGTTATGATGTATTATGTTATGATGTGTTATGATGTATTATGTTATGTTATGATGTATTATGTTATGAATGTTATGATGTATTATGATGTATTATGATGTATTATGATGTATTATGTTATGATGTATTATGATGTTATGATGTATTATGATGTATTATGATGTATTTTATGATGTGTTATGATGTTATTGTGTTATGATGTGTTATGATGTATTATGATGATGTATTATGTTATGATGTGTTATGATGTATTGATGTGTTATGTGTTATGATGTGTTATGATGTATTATGATTATGATGTATTATGATGTTATGATGTATTATGTATGATGATGTATTATGATGTATGTGTTATGATGTATTATGATGTATTATGATGATGTATTATGATGTGTTATGATGTATTATATGTTATGATGTATTATGTTATGTGTTATTATGTATTATGATGTATTATATGTGTTATGATGTGTTATGATGTATTATGTTATGATGTATTATGATGTTATGATGTATTATGATATGATGTTATGATGTATTATGTTATGATGTATTATGATGTATTATGATGTATTATGTTATGATGTGTTATGATGTGTTATGATGTATTATGATGTATTATGATGTGTTATGATGTATTATGTTATGATGTGTTATGATGTGTTATGATGTATTTGATGTATTATGATTATGATGTATTATGATGTATTATGATGTTATGATGTATTATGTTATGATGTGTTATGATGTGTTATGATGTGTTATGATGTATTATGATGTGTTATGATGTATTATGTTATGATGTATTATGATGTGTTATGATGTGTTATGATGTGTTATGATGTGTTATGATGTATTATGTTATGATGTATTGTGTTATGATGTATTATGTTATGATGTATTGTGTTATGATGTATTATGTTATGATGTATTATGATGTGTTATGATGTATTATGATGTGTTATGATGTATTATGTTATGATGTGTTATGATGTATTATGATGTGATGTGTTATGATGTATTATGTTATGTGTTATGATGTATTATGATGTATTATGATGTATTATGATGTGTTATGATGTATTATGATGTTATGATGTATTATGTTATGATGTATTATGTTATGATGTATTATGTTATGATGTGTTATGATGTGTTATGATGTATTATGTTATGATGTATTATGTTATGATGTATTATGTTATGATGTATTATGATGTATTGTGTTATGATGTGTTATGATGTATTATGTGTTATGATGTATTATGTTATGATGTATTATGATGTATTATGTTATGATGTATTGTGTTATGATGTGTTATGATGTATTATGATGTGTTATGATGTGTTATGATGTGTTATGATGTATTATGATGTGTTATGATGTATTGTGTTATGATGTGTTATGATGTATTATGATGTATTATGTTATGATGTGTTATGATGTATTATGTTATGATGTATTATGATGTATGTTATGATGTATTATGTTATTGATTAAGATGTATTATGTTATGATGTGTTATGATGTGTTATGATGTATTATGATGTGTATTATGATGTATTATGTTATGATGTATTATGATGTGTTATGTTATGATGTATTATGTTATGATGTATTATGATGTGTTATGTTGGTAGTAACACTGTTCCAGACAAGTGGATTGATTGATTAACTGTGTGTGTGTGGTGGGGGGGTCTCTGGTTCCTCCGTAGGAAGGGCTGAGTGCAGCGTGGGTGCCCAGGGATAGGCCGCCTGAGGCTGGGGAGCAGAGTGGCCGGTCCCCCGGTTATGAACCACACCCTGGGAGGCCTGGTCATCTTCAGCGCCAACTCACCCCTCCTCCAGGGAGATCAGCAAGAGGATAGGAGAGTCAGTCACACACACACACACACACACACACACACACACTGGCACTTCATTGGTCAGCTCTCCCTGTGCTCTCTTTTCATTGGCTTTGTCTCCCGTGTGCAGGCGTCTGGGGGTGGAGCTTGGGAAGGTGCAGGTGTACCAGGAAGACAACAGAGGTGAGACTCTGACCCTGACTTCTGACCTTCAGACCCTCTGTCACATGCCATTACCCTCTCCCCAACAGTCTGACCCTGTCCCCATTACACTCTCCTCCAACAGTCTGATCCTCCTCTCCATTACCCTCTCCCCCAACATTACCCTCTCCCCCATTATGTTCTCCTCCATTACCCTCTCCCCAACAGTCTGACCCTCTCCCCCATTACCCTCTCCTCCAACAATCTGATCCTCCTCTCCATTACCCTCTCCTCCATTACCCTCTCCTCCATTACCCTCTCCTCCATTACACTCTCCTCCATTACCCTCTCCCCCAACAGTCTGACCCTCTCCCCCATTAGTCTGATCCTCTCCCCAACAGTCTGATCCTCCCCCATTACCCTGTTCCAACAGTCTGATCCTCTCCCCCCATTACCCTCCTCCCCAACAGTCTGACCCTCCCCCCCATTACCCTCTCCCTCCATTACCTCTCCTCCAACAGTCTGATCCTCTCCTCCATTACCCTCTCCTCCAACAGTCTGATCCTCTCCTCCATTACCCTCTCCTCCATTACCCTCTCCTCCATTACCCTCTCCCCATTATCCTCCTCCATTACCCTCTCCCCAACTGTCTGATCCTCTCCTCCATTACCCTCTCATCCATTACCCTCTCCTCCATTACCCTCTCCTCCATTACCCTCTCCTCCATTACCCTCTCCCCCAACAGTCTGATCCTCTCCCCCATTACCCTCTCCTCCATTACCCTCTCCTCCATTACCCTCTCCCCCAACAGTCTGATCCTCTCCCCCATTACCCTCTCCTCCATTACCCTCTCCTCCATTACCCTCTCCTCCATTACCCTCTCCTCCATTACCCTCTCCTCCATTACCCTCTCCCCATTACCCTCTCCTCCAACAGTCTGATCCTCTCCCCCATTACCTCTCCCCAACAGTCTGATCCTCTCCCCCATTGCCCTCTCCTCCAACAGTCTGATCCTCCCTCCATTACCCTCTCCTCCATTACCCTCTCCCCAACAGTCTGATCCTCTCCTCCATTACCCTCTCCCTCCAACAGTCTGATCCTCTCCTCCATTACCCTCTCCTCCAACAGTCTGATCCATTACCCTCTCCTCCATTACCCTCTCCTCCATTACCCTCCTCCAACATCTACCCTCTCCCCAACAGTCTGATCCTCTCCTCCAACAGTCTGATCCTCTCCTCCATTACCCTCTTCTCCATTACCCTCTCCCCATTACCCTCTCCTCCAACAGTCTGATCCTTCCTCCATTACCCTCTCCTCCATTACCCTCTCCCTCCATTACCCTCTCCTCCATTAGTCTATCCACCCAACCCCCTTACCCTCTCCTCCATGACCCTCTCCCCCATTACCCTCTCCTCCAACAGTCTGACCCTCTCCTCCAGTTGATCCTCTCCTCCATTACCCTCTCCTCCATTACCCTCTCCTCCATTACCCTCTACCCCAACAGTCTGATCTCTCCCCTCTCCTCCAACAGTCTGATCCTCCCCATCTCTCCTCCAACAGTCTCCTCTCCCCCTCCAACAGTCTCTCCTCCATCCTCCCAGTCTCCCTCTCCCCTCCATCCCCCCTCCCTCTACTCCATACCCCCCTCAACAGTGTGTCTGTCCTGAGCTGGACTGTTGTCTGGGTCTGGTTGAAGGGGTGTTGTTGTGCTGGACTGTTGTCTGGGTCCCTTGAGGGGGTGTTGCTGTGCTGACTGTTGTCTGGTCCTGGAGGGGTGTTGTTGTCTGACTGTTGTCTGGGTCTGTTGAGGGGTGTTGTGCTGGACTGTTGTCTGGGTCTGGGTCTGAAGGGGGTGTTGTGCTGGACTGTTGTCTGGGTCTCCTCTGACTGATCCTCCCCCTGGACTGTTGTCTGGATCTGCTGAAGGGGTGTTGTTGTCTGGTTGTCTGGTCCATTGAGGGGTTCCATTGTGCTGGACTGTTGTCTGGGTCTGCTTGAGGGGGTGTTGTTGTCTGGACTGTTGTCTGGGTCTGGTTGAGGGGGTGTTGTTGTGCTGACTGTTGTCTGACTGTTGTCTGGGTCTGTTGAAGGGTGTTGTTGTGCTGGACTGTTTCTGGGTCTGGTTGAAGGGGTGTTGTTGTGCTGGACTGTTGTCTGGTCTGGTTGAGGGGTTGTCTGGCCTGGTTGAGGGGTGTTGTTGTGCTGGACTGTTGTCTGGGTCTGGTTGAGGGGGTGTGGGACTGTTGTCTGCTGTTGACTGTTGTCTGACTGTTGTCTGGTCTGGTTGAGGGGGTGTTGTTGTGATGGACTGTTGTCTGGGTCTGGTTGAGGGGTGTTGTTGTGCTGACTGTTGTCTGGGTCTGGTTGAGGGTGTGTTGTGCTGGACTGTTGTCTGGGTCTGGTTGAGGGGTGTTGTTGTGCTGAGAGAGATGGTACTGATAGAGATGGTACTGATAGAGATGGCACTGAAAGAGATGGCACCGAGAGAGATGGTACTGATAGAGATGGTACTGATAGAGATGGTACTGATAGAGATGACACTGATAGAGATGGCACCGATAGAGATGGTACCGATAGAGATGGTACCGATAGAGATGGCACTGATAGAGATGGCACTGATAGAGATGGCACTGATAGAGATGGCACCGATAGAGATTGTACCGATAGAGATGGCGCTGATAGAGATGGTACTGATAGAGATGGCACCGATAGAGATTGTACCGATAGAGATGGCGCTGATAGAGATGGTACTGATAGAGATGGCACCGATAGAGATGGTACTGATAGAGATGGTACTGATAGAGATGGTACTGATAGAGATGGCATGGTACTGATAGAGATGGTACTGATAGAGATGGTACTGATAGAGATGGTACTGATAGAGATGGCACCGATAGAGATGGATAGAGACTGATAGAGATGGTACTGATAGAGATGGTATTGATAGAGATGGCACCAATAGAGATGGTACTGATAGAGATGGCACTGATAGAGATGGCACCGATAGAGATGGCATCGATAGAGATGGTACTGATAGAGATGGTACTGATAGAGATGGTATAGAGATGGTACTGATAGAGATGGCATCGATAGAGATGGTACTGATAGAGATGGCACTGATAGAGATGGCACTGATAGAGATGGCACTGATAGAGATGGCACTGATAGAGATGGCACTGATAGAGATGGTACTGATAGAGATGGTACTGATAGAGATGGTACTGATAGAGATGGTACTGATAGAGATGGTACTGATAGAGATGGTACTGATAGAGATGGCACCGATAGAGATGGCACTGAAAGAGATGGCACCGATAGAGATGGTACCGATAGAGATGGCACCGATAGAGATTGCACCGATAGAGATGGCATCGATAGAGATGGCACTGAAAGAGATGGCACCGATAGAGATGGTACCGATAGAGATGGCACCGATAGAGATGGTACTGATAGAGATGGTACTGATAGAGATGGTACTGATAGAGATGGTACTGATAGAGATGGCACCAATAGAGATGGTACCGATAGAGATGGTACCGATAGAGATGGTACTGATAGAGATGGTACTGATAGAGATGGTACTGATAGAGATGGTACTGATAGAGATGGTACTGATAGAGATGGCGCTGATAGAGATGGTACTGATAGAGATGGTACTGATAGAGATGGTACTGATAGAGATGGTACTGATAGAGATGGTACTGATAGAGATGGTACCGATAGAGATGGCACTGATAGAGATGGTATCGATAGAGATGGCACTGATAGAGATGGTACTGATAGAGATGGTACTACTGATAGAGATGGTACTGATAGAGATGGTACTGATAGAGATGGCACCGATAGAGATGGCACCGATAGAGATGGTACTGATAGAGATGGTACTGATAGAGATGGCACCGATAGAGATGGCACTGATAGAGATGGCACTGATAGAGATGGCACCAATAGAGATGGCACCGATAGAGATGGTACTGGTAGAGATGGCACTGTAGAGACTGATAGAGATGGCACGATAGAGATGGTACGATAGAGATGGTACTGATAGAGATGGCACTGATAGAGATGGCACCGATAGAGATGGTACTGATAGAGATGGCGATAGAGATGGTACTGATAGAGATGGCACTGATAGAGATGGCACCGATAGAGATGGTACTGATAGAGATGGTACTGATAGAGATGGTACTGATAGAGATAGAGATGGCACCGATAGAGATGGCACCGATAGAGATGGCACCAATAGAGATGGTACTGATAGAGATGGCACTGATAGAGATGGCACCGATAGAGATGGCACCGATAGAGATGGCATCGATAGAGATGGTACTGATAGAGATGGTACTGATAGAGATGGCACTGATAGAGATGGCACTGATAGAGATGGCACTGATAGAGATGGCACTGATAGAGATGGCACTGATGATAGAGATGGCACTGATAGAGATGGACTGATAGAGATGGCACCGATAGAGATGGTAGATGATAGAGATGGTACTGATAGAGATGGCACTGATAGAGATGGTACTGATAGAGATGGCACTGATAGAGATGGCACCGATAGAGATGGCACTGATAGAGATGGCACCGATAGAGATGGCACCGATAGAGATGGTACTGATAGAGATGGCACTGATAGAGATGGTACTGATAGAGATGGCACTGATAGAGATGGCACCAATAGAGATGGCACTGATAGAGATGGTACTGATAGAGATGGCACTGATAGAGATGGCACTGATAGAGATGGCACTGATAGAGATGGCACTGATAGAGATGGTACTGATAGAGATGGCACTGATAGAGATGGTACTGATAGAGATGGCACTGAATAGAGATGGTACTGATAGAGATGGTACTGATAGAGATAGAGATAGAGATGGTACTGATAGAGATGGTACTGATAGAGATGGTACTGATAGAGATGGCACTGATAGAGAGAGATAGAGATGGCACCTGATAGAGATGGTACTGATAGAGATGGCACTGATAGAGATGGCACTGATAGAGATGGCACTGATAGAGATGGCACTGATAGAGATGGTACTGATAGAGATGGCACTAGAGATGGCACTGATAGAGATGGCACTGATAGAGATGGCATCGATAGAGATGGTACTGATAGAGATGGCACTGATAGAGATGGCACCAATAGAGATGGCACCGATAGAGATGGCACCGATAGAGATGGTACTGATAGAGATGGCACTGATAGAGATGGCACCAATAGAGATGGCACTGATAGAGATGATAGAGATGGTACTGATAGAGATGGCACTGATAGAGATGGAGAGATGGCACTGATAGAGATGGCACCGATAGAGATGGCACCTGATAGAGATGGTACTGATAGAGATGGCACTGATAGAGATGGCACTAGAGATGGATAGAGATGGCACTGATAGAGAGCACCGATAGAGATGGATAGAGATGGTACTGATAGAGATGGCACTGATAGAGATGGCACCGATAGAGATGGTACTGATAGAGATGGCACTGAAAGAGATGGCACCGAGAGAGATGGTACTGATAGAGATGGTACTGATAGAGATGGTACTGATAGAGATGGCACTGATAGAGATGGCACTGATAGAGATGGCACCGATAGAGATGGTACTGATAGAGATGGCACTGATAGAGATGGCACTGATAGAGATGGCACTGATAGAGATGGTACTGATAGAGATGGCACTGATAGAGATGGCACCTGATAGAGATGGCACTGATAGAGATGGCACTGATAGAGATGGTACTGATAGAGATGGCACCTGATAGAGATGGTACTGATAGAGATGGCAGAGATGGCACCGATAGAGATGGATAGAGATGGCACTGATAGAGATGGCACTGAAAGAGATGGCACCGATAGAGATGGTACTGATAGAGATGGCACCGATAGAGATGGTACTGATAGAGATGGTACTGATAGAGATGGCTGATGGCACCGAGAGATGGCACTGATAGAGATGGCACTGATAGAGATGGCACTGATAGAGATGGCACCGATAGAGATGGCACTGATAGAGATGGCACCGATAGAGATGGTACTGATAGAGATGGCACTGATAGAGATGGCACCGATAGAGATGGTACTGATAGAGATGGCACTGATAGAGATGGTACTGATAGATAGATGGATAGAGATGGCACTGAAAGAGATGGCACTGATAGAGATGGTACTGATAGAGATGGCACTGATAGAGATGGTACTGATAGAGATGGTACTGATAGAGATGGTACTGATAGAGATGGTACTGATAGAGATGGCACTGATAGAGATGGTACTGATAGAGATGGCACTGATAGAGATGGTACTGATAGAGATGGTACTGATAGAGATGGTACTGATAGAGATGGCACTGATAGAGATGGTACTGATAGAGATGGTAGAGACTGATAGAGATGGTACTGATAGAGATGGATAGAGATGATAGAGATGGCGCTGATAGAGATGGTACTGATAGGGATGGCACTGATAGAGATGGCACTGATAGAGATGGTACTGATAGAGATGGTACTGATAGAGATGGTACTGATAGAGATGGCATCGATAGAGATGGTACTGATAGAGATGGCACTGATAGAGATGGCACCGATAGAGATGGCACCGATAGAGATGGTACTGATAGAGATGGTACTGATAGAGATGGCACCGATAGAGATGGCACTGATAGAGATGGTACTGATAGAGATGGTACTGATAGAGATGACACTGATAGAGATGGCACTGATAGAGATGGCACCGATAGAGATGGCACCAATAGAGATGGCACCAATAGAGATGGCACTGATAGAGATGGCACCGAGAGAGATGGCACTGATAGAGATGGTGCACCGACTGATAGAGATGGCACTGATAGAGATGGCCGATAGAGATGGTACTGATAGAGATGGTACTAGAGATGATAGAGATGGTACTGATAGAGATGGTACTGATAGAGATGGTACTGATAGAGATGGTACTGATAGAGATGGTACTGATAGAGATGGTACTGATAGAGATGGCACCAATAGAGATGGCACCGATAGAGATGGCATCGATAGAGATGGTACTGATAGAGATGGCACCGATAGAGATGGCACTGATAGAGATGGCACTGATAGAGATGGCACCGATAGAGATGGTACCGATAGAGATGGTACTGATAGAGATGGTACTGATAGAGATGGCACTGATAGAGATGGCACTGATAGAGATGGTACTGATAGAGATGGTACTGATAGAGATGGTACTGATAGAGATGACACTGATAGAGATGGCACTGAAAGAGATGGCAGAGATGGTACTGATAGAGATGGCACTGATAGAGATGGCACTGATAGAGCACTGATAGAGATGGCACACTGATAGAGATGGCACTGATAGAGATGGCACTGATAGAGATGGCCCCGATAGAGATGGTACTGATAGAGATGGTACTGATAGAGATGGTACTGATAGAGATGGCACTGATAGAGATGGCACTGATAGAGATGGCACCAATATAGAGATGGCACCGATAGAGATGGCACCGATAGAGATGGCAGAGATAGGATGGCACTGATAGAGATGGTACTGATAGAGATGGTACTGATAGAGATGGTACTGATAGAGATGGTACTGATAGAGATGGTACTGATAGAGATGGTACTGATAGAGATGGCACCGATAGAGATGGCACTGATAGAGATGGCACTGATAGAGATGGTACTGATAGAGATGGTACTGATAGAGATGGTACTGATAGAGATGGTACTGATAGAGATGGCACTGATAGAGATGGTACCGATAGAGATGGCACTGATAGAGATGGTACTGATAGAGATGGTAGAGACTGATAGAGATGGTACTGATAGAGATGGTACTGATAGAGATGGTACTGATAGAGATGGCACCTGATAGAGATGGCACTGATAGAGATGGTACTGATAGAGATGAGATGGCACTGATAGAGATGGCACCGATAGAGATGGTACTGATAGAGATGGCACCTGATAGAGATGGCACTGATAGAGATGGCACTGATAGAGATGGCAGATAGAGATGGCACTGATAGAGATGGCACTGATAGAGATGGTACTGATAGAGATGGCACTGATAGAGATGGTACGATAGAGATGGCACTGATAGAGATGGCACTGATAGAGATGGCACTGATAGAGATGGCACCGATAGCAGATGGTACTGATAGAGATGGCACTGATAGAGATGGCACTGATAGAGATGGCACTGATAGAGATGGTACTGATAGAGATGGTACTGATAGAGATGGCATAGAGATGGTACCGATAGAGATGGTACTGATAGAGATGGCACTGATAGAGATGGTACTGATAGAGATGGTACTGATAGAGATGGCACTGATAGAGATGGCACCAATAGAGATGGGATAGAGATGGCCGATAGAGATGGTACTGATAGAGATGGCACCGATAGAGATGGCACTGATAGAGATGGCACTGATAGAGATGGTACTGATAGAGAGAGATGGCACCAATAGAGATGGCACCTGATAGAGATGGTACCGATAGAGATGGTACTGATAGAGATGGCACTGATAGAGATGGTACTGATAGAGATGGCACTGATAGAGATGGCACCGATAGAGATGGCACTGATAGAGATGGCACTGATAGAGATGGATAGAGATGGCACTGATAGAGATGGCACGATAGAGATGGTACTGATAGAGATGGTACTGATAGAGATGGTACTGATAGAGATGACACTGATAGAGATGATAGAGATGGCACTGATAGAGATGGCACTGATAGAGATGGTACTGATAGAGATGGCACTGATAGAGATAGAGATGGCACTGATAGAGATGGTACTGATAGAGATGGCACTGATAGAGATGGCACTGATAGAGATGGCACTGATAGAGATGGTACTGATAGAGATGGCACTGATAGAGATGGTACTGATAGAGATGGTACTGATAGAGATGGCACTGATAGAGATGGCACTGATAGAGATGGTACTGATAGAGATGGATAGAGATGGCAGATGGCACCGATAGAGATGGCATCGATAGAGATGGCACTGATAGAGATGGCACTGATAGAGATGGCACCGATAGAGATGGTACTGATAGAGATGGTACTGATAGAGATGGCACTGATAGAGATGGCACCGATAGAGATGGTACCGATAGAGATGGTACTGATAGATGGCGCTGATAGATGGCACCGATAGAGATGGCACCGATAGAGATTGCACCGATAGAGATGGTACTGATAGAGATGGCACCGATAGAGATGGCACCGATAGAGATGGCACTGATAGAGATGGCACTGATAGAGATGGTACTGATAGAGATGGTACTGATAGAGATGGTACTGATAGAGATGGTACTGATAGAGATGGTACTGATAGAGATGGCACTGATAGAGATGGTACTGATAGAGATGGCACCAATAGAGATGGCACTGATAGAGATGGTACTGATAGAGATGGCACCGAGAGAGATGGCACCGATAGAGATAGAGATGGCACTGATAGAGATGGCACTGATAGAGATGGTACTGATAGAGATGGTACTGATAGAGATGGCACTGATAGAGATGGCACCGATAGAGATGGCGCAATAGAGATGGCACTGATAGAGATGATAGAGATGGTACTGATATGGAGATAGAGATGGCACTGATAGAGATAGAGATGGTACTGATAGAGATGGCACTGATAGAGATGGTACTGATAGAGATAGAGATGGCACTGATAGAGATGGCACTGATAGAGATGGTACTGATAGAGATGGTACTGATAGAGATGGATAGAGATGGCACCGATAGAGATGGTACTGAAGAGATGGTACCGATAGAGATGGGATAGAGATGGTACTGATAGAGATGGCACCTGATAGAGATGGCACTGATAGAGATGGCACTGAGAGAGATGGCACTGATAGAGATGGCACCGATAGAGATGGCACCGATAGAGATTGCACCGATAGAGATGGCACTGATAGAGATGGCACCGATAGAGATGGCACCGATAGAGATGGCACTGATAGAGATGGCACCGATAGAGATGGTACTGATAGAGATGGCACTGATAGAGATGGTACTGATAGAGATGGTACTGATAGAGATGGTACTGATGGTAGAGATGGTACTGATAGAGATGGCACTGATAGAGATGGCACTGATAGAGATGGCACTGATAGAGATGGCACTGATAGAGATGGCACTGATAGAGATGGCACTGATAGAGATGGTACTGATAGAGATGGCAGATGGTACTGATAGAGATGGCATTGATAGAGATGGCACTGATAGAGATGGCACTGATAGAGATGGCACCGATAGAGATGGTACTGATAGAGATGGCACTGATAGAGATGGCACTGATAGAGATGGCACTGATAGAGATGGCATAGAGATGCACCAATAGAGATGGCACGATAGAGATAGAGATGGCACTGATAGAGATGGCACGATAGAGATGGTACTGATAGAGATGGTACTGATAGAGATGGCACCGATAGAGATGGTACTGATAGAGATGGCACTGATAGAGATAGAGATGGCACTGATAGAGATGATGGTACTGATAGAGATGGTACTGATAGAGATGGCACCGATAGAGATGGTACTGATAGAGATGGCACTGATAGAGATGGTACTGATAGAGATGGTACTGATAGAGATGGCACTGATAGAGATGACACTGATAGAGATGGCATAGAGATGGCACTAGAGCGCTGATAGAGATGGGATAGAGACTGATAGAGATGGCACTGATAGAGAGTAGATGGTACTGATAGAGATGGCACTGATAGAGATGGCACTGATAGAGATGGTACTGAAAGAGATGGCACTGATAGAGATGGCACTGATAGAGATGGCACTGATAGAGATGGTACCACGATAGAGATGGTACCGATAGAGATGGCACCGATAGAGATGGTACTGATAGAGATGGTACTGATAGAGATGCACCAATAGAGATGGCACGATAGAGATGGCACTGATAGAGATGGCACCGATAGAGATG
>NW_027040486.1:24209-51709 GCF_034236695.1 Oncorhynchus nerka
CGGTGCCATCTCTATCAGTGTCATCTCTATCAGTGCCATCTCTATCAGTACCATCTCTATCGGTGCCATCTCTATCGGTGCCATCTCTAGCAGTACCATCTCTATCAGTACCATCTCTATCGGTGCCATCCCTATCGGTGCCATCTCTATCAGTACCATCTCTATCGATGCCATCTCTATCAGTACCATCTCTATCAGTACCCTCTCTATCAGTACCATCTCTATCAGTGCCATCTCTATCAGTACCATCTCTATCAGTACCATCTCTATTGGTGCCATCTCTATCAGTGCCATCTCTATTGGTGCCATCTCTATCAGTACCATCTCTATCAGTACCATCTCTATCAGTACCATCTCTATCAGTACCATCTCTACCAGTACCATCTCTATCAGTACCATCTCTATCAGTACCATCTCTATCAGTGCCATCTCTATCGGTGCCATCTCTATCGGTGCCATCTCTATCGGTGCCATCTCTATCGGTGCCATCTCTATCAGTACCATCTCTATCAGTACCATCTCTATCAGTACCATCTCTATCAGTACCATCTCTATTGGTGCTATCTCTATCGGTGCCCTCTCTATCGGTGCCATCTCTCTCGGTGCCATCTCTATCAGTACCATCTCTATTGGTGCCATCTCTATCGGTACCATCTCTATCGGTGCCATCTCTTTCAGTGCCATCTCTATCAGTACCATCTCTATCGGTGCAATCTCTATCGGTGCCATCTCTATCGGTGCCATCTCTATCGGTACCATCTCTATCGGTGCCATCTCTTTCAGTACCATCTCTATCGGTGCCATCTCTATCAGTACCATCTCTATCAGTACCATCTCTATCAGTACCATCTCTATCAGTACCATCTCTCTCGGTGCCATCTCTATCAGTACCATCTCTATCGGTGCCATCTCTTTCAGTGCCATCTCTATCGGTGCCATCTCTATTGGTGCCATCTCTATTGGTGCCATCTCTATCGGTGCCATCTCTATCAGTGTCATCTCTATCAGTGCCATCTCTATCAGTACCATCTCTATCGGTGCCATCTCTATCGGTGCCATCTCTAGCAGTACCATCTCTATCAGTACCATCTCTATCGGTGCCATCCCTATCGGTGCCATCTCTATCAGTACCATCTCTATCAGTACCATCTCTATCAGTGCCATCTCTATCAGTACCATCTCTATCAGTGCCATCTCTATCAGTACCATCTCTATCACTGCCATCTCTATCAGTACCATCTCTATCAGTACCATCTCTATTGGTGCCATCTCTATCAGTGCCATCTCTATTGGTGCCATCTCTATCAGTACCATCTCTATCAGTACCATCTCTATCAGTACCATCTCTACCAGTACCATCTCTATCAGTACCATCTCTATCAGTACCATCTCTATCAGTGCCATCTCTATCAGTACCATCTCTATCAGTGCCATCTCTATCAGTACCATCTCTATCAGTGCCATCTCTATCAGTACCATCTCTATAAGTGCCATCTCTTTCAGTGCCATCTCTATCAGTACCATCTCTATCAGTACCATCTCTATCGATGCCATCTCTATCGGTGCCATCTCTATCGGTGCCATCTCTATCAGTGCCATCTCTATCAGTACCATCTCTATTGGTGCCATCTCTATCGGTGCCATCTCTATCGGTGCCATCTCTATTGGTGCCATCTCTATCAGTGCCATCTCTATCAGTACCATCTCTATCGGTGCCATCTCTATCGGTGCCATCTCTATCGGTGCCATCTCTATCAGTACCATCTCTATCGGTGCCATCTCTATCGGTGCCATCTCTATCAGTACCATCTCTACCAGTACCATCTCTATCGGTGCCATCTCTATTGGTGCCATCTCTATCAGTACCATCTCTATCAGTGCCATCTCTTTCAGTGCCATCTCTATCAGTACCATCTCTATCAGTACCATCTCTATCGATGCCATCTCTATCGGTGCCATCTCTATTGGTGCCATCTCTATCAGTGCCATCTCTATCAGTACCATCTCTATTGGTGCCATCTCTATCGGTGCCATCTCTATCGGTGCCATCTCTATTGGTGCCATCTCTATCAGTGCCATCTCTATCAGTACCATCTCTATCGGTGCCATCTCTATCGGTGCCATCTCTATCAGTGCCATCTCTATCAGTACCATCTCTATCGTTGCCATCTCTATCGGTGCCATCTCTATTGGTGCCATCTCTATCAGTGCCATCTCTATCAGTACCATCTCTACTGGTGCCATCTCTATCAGTACCATCTCTACCAGTACCATCTCTATCGGTGCCATCTCTATTGGTGCCATCTCTATCAGTGCCATCTCTATCAGTGCCATCTCTATCGGTGTCATCTCTATCAGTACCATCTCTATCAGTACCATCTCTATCGGTGCCATCTCTATCGGTGCCATCTCTATCAGTACCATCTCTATCAGTAACATCTCTATCAGTACCATCTCTATCAGTACCATCTCTATCAGTACCATCTCTATCAGTACCATCTCTATCGGTACCATCTCTATCGGTGCCATCTCTATCAGTACCATCTCTATCAGTACCATCTCTATCAGTACCATCTCTATCAGTACCATCTCTATCAGTACCATCTCTATCGGTACCATCTCTATCGGTGCCATCTCTATCAGTACCATCTCTACCAGTACCATCTCTATCAGTACCATCTCTATCAGTACCATCTCTATCGGTACCATCTCTATCGGTACCATCTCTATTGGTGCTATCTCTATCGGTGCCCTCTCTATCGGTGCCATCTCTCTCGGTGCCATCTCTATCAGTACCATCTCTATTGGTGCCATCTCTATCGGTACCATCTCTATCGGTGCCATCTCTTTCAGTGCCATCTCTATCGATGCCATCTCTATCGGTGCAATCTCTATCGGTGCCATCTCTATCGGTACCATCTCTATCGGTGCCATCTCTTTCAGTGCCATCTCTATCGGTGCCATCTCTATCAGTACCATCTCTATCAGTACCATCTCTATCAGTACCATCTCTATCGATGCCATCTCTATCAGTACCATCTCTATCAGTACCATCTCTATCAGTGCCATCTCTATCAGTGCCATCTCTATCAGTACCATCTCTATCAGTACCATCTCTATCGATGCCATCTCTATTGGTGCCATCTCTATCAGTACCATCTCTATCAGTACCATCTCTATCGGTGCCATCTCTATCGGTACCATCTCTATCAGTACCATCTCTATCAGTGCCATCTCTATCAGTACCATCTCTATCAGTGCCATCTCTATCAGTACCATCTCTATCAGTACCATCTCTATCGGTACCATCTCTATCGGTGCCATCTCTATCAGTACCATCTCTATCGGTACCATCTCTATCAGTGCCATCTCTATCAGTGCCATCTCTATCAGTACCATCTCTATCAGTACCATCTCTATCGGTACCATCTCTATCGGTGCCATCTCTATCAGTACCATCTCTATCAGTACCATCTCTATCAGTACCATCTCTATCGGTGCCATCTCTATCAGTACCATCTCTATCAGCGCCATCTCTATCGGTACAATCTCTATCGGTGCCATCTCTATCAGTGCCATCTCTATCAGTGCCATCTCTATCAGTGCCATCTCTATCGGTACCATCTCTATCGGTACCATCTCTATCGATGCCATCTCTATCAGTACCATCTCTATCAGTACCATCTCTATCAGTACCATCTCTATCAGTACCATCTCTCTCAATGCCATCTCTATCAGTACCATCTCTATCAGTACCATCTCTATCAGTACCATCTCTCTCGGTGCCATCTCTTTCAGTGCCATCTCTATCGGTGCACAACAACACCCCCTCAACCAGACCCAGACAACAGTCCAGCTCAACAACACCCCTCAACCAGACCCAGAAACAGTCCAGCTCAACAACACCCCTTCAACCAGACACAGACAACAGTCCAGCACAACAACACCCCTCAACCAGACCCAGACAACAGTCCAGCACAACAACACCCCTCAACCAGACCCAGACAACAGTCCAGCACAACAACACCCCCTCAACCAGACCCAGACAACAGTCCATCACAACAACACCCCTCAACCAGACCCAGACAACAGTCCAGCACAACAACACCCCTTCAACCAGACCCAGACAACAGTCCAGCACAACAACACCCCTTCAACCAGACCCAGACAACAGTCCAGCACAACAACACCCCCTCAACCAGACCCAGACAACAGTCCAGCACAACAACACCCCCTCAACCAGACCCAGACAACAGTCCAGCACAACAACACCCCTCAACCAGACCCAGACAACAGTCCAGCACAACAACACCCCTTCAACCAGACCCAGACAACAGTCCAGCACAACAACACCCCTCAACCAGACCCAGACAACAGTCCAGCACAACAACACCCCTCAACCAGACCCAGACAACAGTCCAGCACAACAACACCCCTTCAGCCAGACCCAGACAACAGTCCAGCTCAACAACACCCCTGAGGGGATGGAGTAGAGGGAGAGGGGGATGGAGGAGAGGGAGAGGGGGATGGAGGAGAGGGTGAGGGGATGGAGGAGAGGATCAGACGGTTGGAGAGAGGGTAATGGGGGAGAGGGTAATGGAGGAGAGGGTAATGGAGGAGAGGGTAATGGAGGAGAGGGTAATGGAGGAGAGGATCAGACTGTTGGAGGAGAGGGTAATGGAGGAGAGGGTAATGGAGGAGAGGGTAATGGGGGGAGGATCAGACTGTTGGAGGAGAGGGTAATGGGGGAGAGGATCAGACTGTTGGAGGAGAGGATCAGACTGTTGGAGGAGAGGATCAGACTGTTGGAGGAGAGGGTAATGGGGGAGAGGATCAGACTGTTGGAGGAGAGGGTAATGGGGGAGAGGGTAATGGAGGAGAGGGTAATGGAGGAGAGGGTAATGGAGGAGAGGGTAATGGAGGAGAGGACTGATTGTTGGAGGAGAGAGGGTAATGGGAGGAGAGGATCAGCCAGTTGTGGGAGAGGATCAGACTGTTGGAGGAGAGGGTCATGTTTGAGAGGGTAATGGAGGAGAGGGTAATGGGGAGAGGGTCAGACTGTTGGGGGAGAGGGCTGGAGGAGAGGGTCGGGGACTGTTGGGGGAGAGGGTAATGGGGGAGAGGATCATGTTTGAGGAGGGGTAATGGAGGAGAGGATCAGACTGGGGGAGAGGGTCAGACGGTTGGGGAGAGGGTAATGGAGGAGAGGTAATGGAGGAGAGGATCAGACTGTTGGGGGAGGGTAATGGAGGAGAGGGTAATGGGGGAGAGGGGAGAGGGTAATGGGGGAGAGGATCAGACTGTTGGAGAGGGTAATGGAGGAGAGGGTAATGGAGGAGAGGGTCATGGACTGTCATTGGGGGAGAGGGTAATGGAGGAGATCAGACTGTTGGAGAGGGATCAGACTGTTGGGGAGAGGGTAATGGGGGAGTGTAATGGAGAGGATCAGACTGTTGGGGAGAGGGTAATGGAGAGGAGGGGTTGGAGGGAGAGTGTAATGGGGGAGAGGGTCAGACTGTTGGAGAGGGTAATGGCTGTGTGACAGAGTGGAGGTCTGAAGGTCAGACTGTCAGGGGAGAGTCTCACCTCTGTTGTCTTCCTGAGTACACCTGCACCTTCCCAAGCTCCACCCCAGACTGCACACGGGAGGACAAAGCCAATGAAAAGAGAGCACAGGGAGAGCTGACCAATGAAGTGCCAGTGTGTGTGTGTGTGTGTGTGTGTGTGTGTACTGACTCTCCTATCCTCTTGCTGATCTCCCTGGAGGAGGGTGTGAGTTGGCGCTGAGATGACCAGGCCTCCCTCGGTGTGGTTCATAACCGGGGGACCGGCCACTCTGCTCCCAGCCTCAGGCGGCCTATCCCTGGGCACCCACGCTGCACTCAGCCCTTCCTGGAGGAACCAGAGACCCCCCCACTGTTGGACACACAGTTAATCAATCAATCCACTTGTCTGGAACAGTGTTACTGGGGAACATAATACATCATAATACATCATAACATAATACATCATAATACATCATAATACATCATAACATAATACATCATAATACATCATAATACATCATAACACATCATAACACATCATAACATAATACATCATAATACATCATAACATAATACATCATAATACATCATAACACATCATAACATAACACATCATAACACATCATAACATAATACATCATAATACATCATAACATCATAACACAATACATCATAACACATCATAATACATCATAACACATCATAATACATCATAACACATCATAATACATCATAACACATCATAATACATCATAACATAATACATCATAACACATCATAACACATCATAATACATCATAACACATCATAACACATCATAACACAATACATCATAACATAATACATCATAACATAATACATCATAATACATCATAACACATCATAATACATCATAATACATCATAACATATCATAACATCATAACACATCATAACATAACATAACATCATCATAACACATCATAATACATCATAACACATCATAATACATCATAATACATCATAATACATCATAATATAATAACATAACACATCATAACACATCATAAACACATCATAATACATCATAATACATCATAATACATCATAATACATCATAACATAATGGATCATAATACATCATAACACATCATAACACATCATAACATAATACATCATAACACATCATAATACATCATAATGGATCATAACACATCATAACACATCATAACATAATAACATAACATCATAACACATCATAATACATCATAACACATCATAATACATCATAACACATCATAACACATCATAATACATCATAACACATCATAACACATCATAAACACATCATAACATAATACATCATAACACATCATAATACATCATAATACATAACACATCATAACATCATACATCATAATACATCATAATACATCATAACACATCATAACAATCATAATACATCATAACATAACACATCATAATACATCATAACACATCATAATACATCATAACACATACATCATAACACATCATAATACATCATAATACATCATAACACATCATAACACATATAATACATAACATAATACATCATAACACATCATAATACATCATAATACATCATAATACATCATAACATCATAACACATCATAATACATCATAACACATCATAACACATACATCATAACACATCATAATACATCATAACACATCATAACACATACATCATCATAATACATCATAACACATCATAACACATCATAATACATCATAACATAACACATCATAATACATCATACATCATAACTGTAACACATCATAACACATCATAACACATCATAACAGAATATAACATAATAACACATCATAATACATCATAACACATCATAACACATCATAACATAATACATCATAACACATCATAACATAATACATAATAATGGATAACACATCATAACACATCATAACATAATACATCATAATACATCATAATACATCATAACACATCATAACACATCATAACATAACACATCATAATACATCATAACATAATACATCACATCATAACACATCATAACACATCATAACACATCATAATACATCATAACACATCATAATACATCATAACACATAACATCATAATACATCATAATACATCATAAATCATAATACATCATAACACATCATAACTACATCATAATACATCATAACACATCATAACACATCATAATGGATCATAACACATCATAACACATCATAACACATCATAACACATCATAACACATCATAACACATCATAACACATCATAATACATCATAATACATCATAACACATCATAATACATCATAACACATCATAATGGATACATCATCATAACACATCATAACACATCATAACACATCATAATACATCATAACATAATACATCATAACACATCATAACATAATACATCATAACACATCATAATACATCATAATACATCATAATACATCATAACACATCATAATACATCATAATACATCATAACATAATACATCATAACACATCATAATACATCATAACACATCATAACACATCATAACACATCATAACACATCATAATACATCATAACACATCATAATACATCATAACACATCATAACACATCATAACACATCATAACACATCATAATACATCATAACACATCATAACACATCATAACACATCATAATACATCATAACACATCATAATACATCATAACACATCATAATGGGATAATACATCATAATACATCATAAATCATAATAACATCATAACATAATATTATCATAACACATCATAATACATCATAACACATCATAACATACATCATAACATCAAATACATCATAACACATTGGAGGACATCATAACACATCATAAATCATAATACATCATAATACATCATAATACATCATAACACATCATAACATAATACATCATCAACACATCATAACATAATACATCAAAATACATCATAACACATCATAACATAAATACATCATAACACATCATAAATAATACATCATAACACATCATAACACATCATAACACATCATAATACATCATAATACATCATAATACATCATAATACATCATAACACATCATAACACATCATAACACATCATAATACATCATAATACATCATAACACATCATAATACATCATAATACATCATAACACATCATAACATAATACATCATAACACATCATAACACATCATAACACATCATAACATAATACATCATAATACATCATAATACATCATAACACATCATAACACATCATAACATAATACATCATAATACATCATAATACATCATAATACATCATAACACATCATAACACATCATAATACATCATAATACATCATAACACATCATAACACATCATAATACATCATAACACATCATAACATAATACATCATAACATCATCATAATACATCATAACACATCATAACACATCATAACACATCATAACACATCATAACATACATCATAATACATCATAATACATAATAAACATAATACATCATAATACATCATAACACATCATAATACATCATAATACATCATAATACATCATAACACATCATAACACATCATAACATCATAATATAACACATCATAATACATCATAACATAATACATCATAACATAATACATCATAACATAATCATAACACATCATAATACATCATAACACATCATAACACATCATAACACATCATAACACATCATAACACATCATAATACATCATAATACATCATAACACATCATAACACATCATAATACATCATAACATAATACATCATAACACATCATAATACATCATAACACATCATAACATAATACATCATAATACATCATAACATAATACATCATAACATAATACATCATAACATAATACATCATAACATATCCATCATACATCATAATACATCATAACATAATACATCATAACATCATAATACATCATAATACATCATAACACATCATAACACATCATAATACATCATAACATAACATAATACATCATAACATCATAATACATCATAACACATCATAACATAATACATCATAACACATCATAATACATCATAACATCATAATACATCATAATACATCATAACATAATACATCATCATAATACATCATAATACATCATAACACATCATAATACATCATAACACATCATAACATATAACATCATAATACATCATAATACATCATAACATATCATAACATCATACACATAACACATCATAATAACACATCATAATACATCATAACATAATACATCATAACACATCATAACACATCATAACACATCATAACACATCATAACACATCAAATACATCATAACACATCATAACACATCATAACATATAATACATCATAACACATCATAACACATCATAACACATCATAACACATCATCATAATAACATCATAACACATCATAATACATCATAACATAATACATCATAACATAATACATCATAACATAATACATCATAACACACATCATAATAATCATAACACATCATAACATCATAACATAACATAATACATCATAACATCATAACACATCATAATACATCATAACATAATACATCATAACACATCATAATACATCATAACACATCATAACACATCATAACACATCATAATACATCATAACACATCATAACACATCATAACATAATACATCATAACACATCATAACATAACATAACACATCATAACACATCATAACACATCATAACATAATACATCATAACACATCATAACATAATACATCATAATACATCATAACACATCATAACATAATACATCATAATACATCATAACATAATACATCATAACACATCATAACATCATAACACATCATAACATAATCATAACACATCATAACATAATACACATCATAATACATCATAACACATCATAACATAATACATCATAATACATCATAACACATCATAACACATCATAACATAATACATCATAACACATCATAACACATCATAATACATAATACATCATAACACATCATAATACATCATAATCATAACACATCATAACACATAACACATCATAATACATCATAACATAATACATCATAACACATCATATAATCATAATACATCATAACACATCATAACACATCATAATACATCATAACATAATACATCATAATACATCATAATACATCATAACACATCATAACACATCATAACATAACACATCATAACACATCATAACACATCATAACATAACACATCATAACACATCATAACACATCATAACACATCATAACATAATACATCATAACACATCATAACACATCATAATACATCATAATACATCATAATACATCATAACACATCATAATACATCATAATACATCATAATACATCATAACACATCATAATACATCATAACACATCATAATACATCATAATACATCATAATACATCATAATACATCATAATACATCATAACACATCATAATACATCATAACACATCATAACACATCATAATACATCATAACATAACACATCATAACACATCATAACATATCATAACACATCATAACATAATACATCATAATACATCATAACACATCATAACATAATACATCATAATACATCACATCATAATAACATCATAACACATCATAACACATCATATCATAACATAATACATCATAACACATCATAACATCATAACATAATACATCATAATACATCATAATACATCATAATACATCATAACATAATACATCATAACACATCATAACATAATACATCATAACATAATAACATCATAATACATCATAACACATCATAATACATCATAATACATCATAACACATCATAATACATCATAACATAATAATACACATCATAACACATCATAACATCATAACATAATAATCATAACACATCATAACACATCATCATAACACATCATAACATCATAACACATCATAACATAATACATCATAACACATCATAACACATCATAACACATCATAACATAATACATCATAACACATCATAACATCATAATACATCATAACACATCATAATACATCATAACATAATACATCATAACATAATACATCATAACATAATAACATCATAACACATCATAACACATCATAACATAATACATCATAACATACATCATAACATAATACATCATAATACATCATAACATATACATCATAACATAATACATCATAACACATCATAACATAATAACACATCATAACATCATAACACATCATAACATAATACATCATAACACATCAAATACATCATAACATAATACATCATAACATCATAATACATCATAACACAATCATAACATAACATAATACATCATAACACATCATCATAATACATCATAACACATCATACATCATCATAATACATCATAATACATCATAACATAATAACACATCATAACATCAATACATCATAACACATCATAACATAATACATCATAACACATCATAACACATCATAACATATAACACATCATAATACATCATAACATAATACATCATAACATAATACATCATAACACATCATAATACATCATAACATAATACATCATAACATAATACATCATAACATAATACATCATAACATAATACATCATAATACATCATAACATAATACATCATAACATAATACATCATAACACATCATAACACATCATAACATAATACATCATAATACATCATAACATAATACATCATAACATAATACATCATAACACATCATAATACATCATAACATAATACATCATAATACATCATAACATAATACATCATAACATAATACATCATAACATAATACATCATAATACATCATAACATAATACATCATAACACATCATAACACATCATAACATAATACATCATAACACATCATAACACATCATAACATATACATCATAACACATCATAACACATCATAACATCATAACACATCATAACATATACATAATACATCATAACATAATACATCATAACACATCATAACATAATACATCATAACATAATACATCATAACACATCATAACACATCATAACATAACACATCATAACACATCATAACATAATACATCATAACACATCACATCATAACATAATACATCATAACATAATACATCATAACACATCATAACACATCATAACACATCATAACACATCATAACATAATACATCATAACACATCATAACACAATACATCATAACATAATACATCATAACATAATACATCATCATAACATCATAATACATCATAACACATCATAACACATCATAACATCATAACATCATAACATAATACATCATAACATAATACATAACATAATACATCATAACATAATACATCATAACACATCATAACACATCATAACATCATAACATAATACATCATAACATAATACATCATAACACATCATAATACATCATAACATAATACATCATAATACATCATAACACATCATAACATAATAACATCATAACACATCATAACACATCATAACATCATAATACATCATAACATAATACATCATAACATATACATCATAACACATCATAACATAATACATCATAACATAATACATCATAATACATCATAACATACATCATAACATCATAACATAATACATCATAATACATCATAACATAATACATCATAACATCATAACACATCATAACATAATAACATCATAACATAATACATCATAATACATCATAACATAATACATCATAACATAATACATCATAATACATCATAATACATCATAACATAATACATCATAACATAATACATCATAACATAATACATCATAACATAATACATCATAACATAATACATCATAATACATCATAATACATCATAACATAATACATCATAATAACACATCATAATACATCATAATACATCATAACATAATACATCATAACACATCATAATACATCATAACACATCATAACATAATACATCATAACACATCATAATACATCATAACACATCATAACATAATACATCATAACACATCATAATACATCATAACACATCATAACATAATACATCATAACATAATACATCATAACACATCATAATACATCATAACATAATACATCATAATACATCATAACATAATAAATCATAATACATCATAATACATCATAACATAATACATCATAACATAATACATCATAATACATCATAATACATCATAACATAATACATCATAATACATCATAACATAATACATCATAACATAACATAACACATCATAACATAATACATAATACATCATAATACATCATAACACATCATAACACATAACATAATACATCATAACATAATACATCATAACACATCATAACATCATAACATCATAACATAATACATCATAACATAATACATCATAACATAATACATAACATCAATACATCATAACATAATACATCATAACATAATACATCATAATACATCATAACATAATAACATCATAATACATCATAATACACATAACACAATACATCATAACATAATACATCATAACATAATACATCATAACATAATACATCATAACATAATACATCATAATACATCATAACACATCATAACACATCATAACATATATACATCATAACATATAATACATCATAATACATCATAACATAATACATCATAACACATCATAATACATCATAACACATCATAACATAATACATCATAATACATCATAACACATCATAACATAAATACATCATAACATATCATAACACATCATAACACATCATAACATAATACATCATAACATAATACATCATAACACATCATAACATAATATCATAACACATCATAACACATCATAACATACATCATAATACATCATAATATAATACATCATAACACATCATAACATCATAATCATAACATATACATCATAACATAATACATCATAACACATCATAATCATAATACATCATAACATAATACATCATAACATAATACATCATAACACATCATAAATCATAATACATCATAACATAATACATCATAACACATCATCATAACATAATACATCATAACACATACATCATAACACAATACATCATAACACATCATAATACATCATAATACATCATAATCATAATACATCATAACATAATACATCATAACACATCATAACATAATACATCATAACACATCATAACACATCATAACATATAACACATCATAACATATCATAATACATCATAATACATCATAACACATCATAACATAATCATCATAATACATCATAACATAATACATCATAACATAATAACATCATAATCATAATACATCATAACATAATACATCATAACACATCATAATACATCATAACATAATACATCATAATACATCATAACACATCATAACACATCATAACATAATACATCATAACACATCATAACACATCATAACATAATACATCATAACATAATACATCATAATACATCATAACATAATACATCATAACATAATACATCATAATACATCATAATACATCATAAACATCATAATACATCATAACACATCATAACATAATACATCATAACATAATACATCATAATAATCATAATACATCATAACACATCATAATATCATAACAATCATAATACATCATAACACATCATAAATAATACATCATAACAATCATAACACATCATAACATAATACATCATCATAACATAATACATCATAATACATCAATAACATAATACATCATAACATATCATAATACATCATAATACATCATAATACATCATAATACATCATAATTGGTAATACATCATAATACATCATAACATATCATAATACATCATAATACATCATAACACATCATAACATAATACATCATAACATAATACACATAATACATCATAACGTCATAATACATCATAATACATCATAACATAATACATCATAATACATCATAACATATCATAACACATCATAACACATCATAACATAATACATCATAACATAATACATCATAATACATCATAACATAATACATCATAACACATCATAATACATCATAACACATCATAACATAATACATAACATAATACATCATAACATAATACATCATAACACATCATAACATCATACATCATAACATATAACACATCATAATACATCATAATACATCATAACATAATACATCATAATAATACATCATAACACATCATAATCATAATACATCATAACATAATACATCATAACATAATACATCATAACACATCATAACATAAACACATCATAACATATCATAATACATCATAACACATCATAACATAATACATCATAACATAATACATCATAATACATCATAACACATCATAACATAATACATCATAACACATCATAATACATCATAACACATCATAACATAATACATCATAACACATCATAATACATCATAACACATCATAACATAATACATCATAACATCATAACACATCATAATACATCATAACATAATACATCATAATACATCATAACATAATACATCATAATACATCATAATACATCATAACATAATACATCATAACATAATACATCATAATACATCATAATACATCATAACATAATACATCATAATACATCATAACATAATACATCATAACATAATACATCATAACATAACACATCATAACACATAACATAATATCATAACATAATACATCATAACATAATAACATCATAACATAATACATCATAACATAATACATCATAATAATACATAATACATCATAACATAATACATCATAACATAATAACATCATAACATAATACATCATAATACATCATAACATAATACATCATAACACATCATAATAACATAATACATCATAACATAATACATCATAACACAATAACATAATACATCATAACACATCATAACATAATACATAATAACATAATACATCATAACATAATACATCATAACACATCATAATACATCATAACACATCATAACATACATCATAACATAATACATCATAACATAATACATCATAACATATCATAATACATAAACACATCATAACATAATACATCATAATACATCATAATACATCATAACACATCATAACATAATACATCATAACACATAATAATCATAATACATCATAACATAATACATCATAACACATCATAATACATCATAACATAATACATCATAATACATCATAACACATCATAACATCATAATACATCATAACACATCATAACATCAATACATCATAACATATCATAACACATCATAATACATCATAACATAACACATCATAACACATCATAACATAATACATCATAACATAATACATCATAACATAATCATAAATATCATAACATACATCATAACATAATACATCATCATAATACATCATAATACATCATAACACAATAACACATCATAAATATAATACATCATAACATATCATAACATATCATCATAATCATAATACATCATAATACATCATAACACATCATAACATAATACATCATAACATAATAACACATCATAATACATCATAACATAATACATCATAACATAATACATCATAATACATCATAACATAATACATCATAACATAATACATCATAACATAATACATCATAACACATCATAACATCATAATACATCATAACATAATACATCATAACATAATACATCATAACACATCATAACACAATACATCATAACATAATACATCATAACATAATACATCATAACATAATACATCATAACATAATACATCATAACATAATACATCATAACACATCATAACATAATACATCATAACATAATACATCATAATACATCATAATACATCATAACATAATACATCATAACACATCATAACACATCATAACATAATACATCATAACATAATACATCATAATACATCATAATACATCATAATACATCATAACATAATACATCATAATACATCATAACACATCATAATACATCATAACATAATACATCATAACATAATACATCATAACACATCATAACATAATACATCATAACATAATACATCATAACACATCATAACATAATACATCATAATACATCATAATACACATCATAACATATAATACATCATAATATAATACATCATAATACATCATAACACATCATAACATAATACATCATAACATCATAACATAACATAATACATCATAATACATCATAACATAACACATCATAACACATCATAACATAATACATCATAACATAATACATCATAATCATAATACATCATAACATAATAACATCATAACATAATACATCATAATACATCATAACATCAATAATACATCATAACATAATACATCATAATACATCAATACATCATAACACATACATCATAACATCATAACATAATAACATAATACATCATAATACATCATAATACATCATAACATAATACATCATAACATATCATATACATCATAACACAATAATACATAAATATAATACATCATAACATAATACATCATAACACATAATACATCATAACATAACACATCATAACATAATACATCATAATACATCATAATACATCATAACACATCATAACATAATCATAACATAATACATCATAACACATAAATACATCATAATACATCATAACACATCATAACATAATACATCATAACATACATCATAATACATCATATACACATAATACATCATAATACATCATAACACATCAAACATCATAACACATCATAACACATCATAACATAATACATCATAACACATCATAATCATAATACATCATAATACATAATACATCATAACATCAAACACATCATAATACATCATAATACATCATAATCATAATACATCATAACACATCATAATACATCATAATATAATACATCATAATACATCATAATACATCATAACATAATACATCATAACACATCATAATACATCATAACACATCATAATCATAACACATCATAATACATCATAACATCATAACACATCATAATACATCATAACATCAAACACATCATAACACATCATAACATAATACATCATAACATCATAACACATCATATAACATAATACATCATAACATAATACATCATAACACATCATAACACATCATATACATCATAACATAATACATCATAACATAATACATCATAACACATCAAACACATCATAATAATCATAATACATAACATAACACATCATAACATCATAACATAATACATCATAACATAATATCATAATACATCATAACACATCATAACATCATAATACATCATAACATAATAATCATAACATAATACATCATAATACATCATAATATAACATCATAACACATCATAACACATCATAACATAATACATCATAACAATACATCATAACATAATACATCATAACATAATAACACATCATAACATAATACATCATAATACATCATAACATAATACATCATAACATAATACATCATAATCATCATAATACATCATAACACATCATAATACATCATAACATAATACATCATAACATAATACATCATAACATAATACATCATAACATAATACATCATAATACATCATAACACATCATAACATAATACATCATAACACAATACATCATAACATAATACATCATAACATAATAACATCATAACATAATACATCATAATACATCATAACATAATACATCATAACATAATACATCATAACATAATACATCATAATACATCATAATACATCATAACATAATAACATCATAACACAATACATCATAACATAATACATCATAACATAATACATCATAACATAATAATCATAACATAATACATCATCATAATACATCATAACATCATAATCATAACACAATAATCATAACACATCATAACATAATACATCATAACATAATACATCATAATACATCATAACATAATACATCATAACATAATACATCATAACATAATACATCATAACATAATACATCATAATACATCATAACATATCATAATACATCATAACATAATACATCATAACATAATACATCATAACACATCATAACATAATACATCATAACATAATACATCATAATACATCATAATACATCATAACACATCATAACACATCATAACATCATAACATAATACATCATAATACATCATAATACATCATAACACATCATAACATAATACATCATAACATAATACAACATAACATAATACATCATAACACATCATAACATAATACATCATAACATAATACATCATAATACATCATAATACATCATAACACATCATAATACATCATAACATAATACATCATAACATAATACATCATAACATAATACATCATAACATAATACATCATAACACAATACATCATAACATAATACATCATAACATAATACATCATAACATAATACATCATAACACATCATAACATAATACATCATAATACATCATAACATAATACATCATAATACATCATAACATAATACATCATAACACATCATAACATAATACATCATAACATAACACATCATAATACATCATAACATAATACATCATAATACATCATAACATAATACATCATAATACATCATAACATAATACATCATAACATAAACACATCATAACATCATAACACATACATCATAATACATCATAACATAATACATCATAATACATCATAACATAATACATCATAATACATCATAACATAATACATCATAATACATCATAACATAATACATCATAACATAATACATCATAATACATCATAACATAACACATCATAATACATCATAACATAATACATCATAATACATCATAACATAATACATCATAACATAATACATCATAACACATCATAATACATCATAACATAATACATCATAACATAATACATCATAACATAATACATCATAACATAATACATCATAACATAACACATCATAATACATCATAACATAACACATCATAACATAATACATCATAATACATCATAACATAATACATCATAACATAACATCAAACATCATAATCATAATCATAATAATCATAATACATCATAACATATATACATCATAACATAATACATCATAACATAATACATCATAACATACATACATAACATATCATAATACATCATAACATAATACATAACAATCATAACACATCATAACACATCATAACACATCATAATACATCATAACACATCATAACATCATAATACATCATAACACATCATAATCATAATACATAATAATCATAATACATCATAACATATCATAACATCATAACATAATATAATACATCATAATACATCATAACATAACACATCATAACATAATACATCATAACATAATACATCATAACACATCATAACATAATACATCATAATACATCAAATACATCATAACATAATACATCATAACATAATACATCATAACACATCATAACACACATCATAACACATCATAACATAAATACATCATAACACATCATAACATATCATAACATCATAACATATCATCATAACATAATAACATCATAATACATCATAATACATCATAACATAATACATCATAATACATCATAACACATCATAATACATCATAATACATCATAACATAACACATCATAACATAATACATCATAACATAATACATCATAACATAATACATCATAATACATCATAATACATCATAACATAATACATCATAACATAATACATCATAACATAATACATCATAATACATCATAACATAATACATCATAACATAATACATCATAATACATCATAATACATCATAACATAATACATCATAATCATAATACATCATAACATAATACATCATAACATAATACATCATAATACATCATAACATAATACATCATAACATAATACATCATAACATAATACATCATAACATAATACATCATAACATAATACATCATAACATAATACATCATAACATAATACATCATAACATAATACATCATAACATAATACATCATAACATAATACATCATAACACATATACATCATAACATAATACATCATAACATAATACATCATAATCATAATACATCATAACATAATACATCATAATACATCATAACATAATACATCATAACATCATAACATAATACATCATAATACATCATAACACATCATAACATAATACATCATAACACATCATAAATACATCATAACATAATACATCATAACATAATACATCATAACACATAATACATCATAACATAATACATCATAATACATCATAACATAATACATCATAATACATAATACATCATAACATAATACATCAAACACATCATAACATCATAACACATCATAATACATCATCATAACATAATACATCATAACACATCATACATCATAACATAATACATCATAACATAACACATCATAACATCATAACATAATAATACATCATAACATAATACATCATAACACATCATAATACATCATAACATAATACATCATAACACATCATAACATAATACATCATAACATAATACATCATAATACATCATAACACATCATAACATAATACATCATAACACATCATAACATAATACATCATAACACATCATAATACATCATAACACATCATAACATAATACATCATAACATAATACATCATAACATAATACATCATAACATACATCATAACATAATACATCATAACATAATACATCATAACATAATACATCATAATACATCATAACATAATACATCATAACATAATACATCATAATACATCATAACATAATACATCATAACATAACATCATAACATAATACATCATAATACATCATAACATAATACATCATAACATAATACATCATAACATAATACATCATAACACATCATAACATAATACATCATAACATATCATAACATAATACATCATAACATAATACATCATAACACATCATAACATCAATACATCATAACACAATACATCACATCATAACACATCATAACATAATACATCATAATACATCATAACATAATACATCATAACATATAACACATCATAACACATCATAATACATCATAACACATCATAACATCATCACATAATACATCATAACATAATACATAATAACATAATACATCATAACATAATACATCATAACATATAACACATCATAACATCATAACATAATACATCATAACATAATACATCATAACATAATACATCATAATACATCATAACATAATACATCATAACATAATACATCATAATACATCATAACACATCATAACATAATACATCATAACACATCATAACATAATACATCATAACACATCATAACATAATACATCATAACACAATACATCATAACACATCATAACATAATACATCATAACACATCATAACATAATACATCATAACACATCATAACATAATACATCATAACATAATACATCATAATACATCATAACATAATACATCATAACACATCATAACACATCATAACACATCATAATACATCATAACACATCATAACATAATACATCATAACATAATACATCATAACACATCATAACACATCATAACACATCATAACATAATACATCATAATACATCATAATACATCATAACATCATAATACATCATAACATAATACATCATAATACATCATAACATAATACATCATAACATAATACATCATAACATAATACATCATAACACATCATAACATAATACATCATAACATAATACATCATAACATAATACATCATAACATAATACATCATAACATAATACATCATAACATCATAATCACATCATAATACATCATAACACATCATATACATCATAATACATAATAATCATAATACATCATAACATAATACATCATAATACATCATAATACATCATAACATAATACATCATAACATAATACATCATAACATAATCATCATAACACATCATAACATAATACATCATAACATAATACATCATAACATAATACATCATAACATAATACATCATAACACATCATAACATAATACATCATAACATAATACATCATAACATAATACATCATAACATAATACATCATAACATAATACATCATAACATAATACATCATAACATAATACATCATAACATAATACATCATAACACAATACATCATAACACATCATAACATAATACATCATAACATAATACATCATAATACAACATCATAACATAATACATCATAACATAATACATCATAACATAATACATCATAACATAATACATCATAACATAATACATCATAACACATCATAACACATCATAACACATCATAACATAATACATCATAATACATCATAACATAATACATCATAATACATCATAATACATCATAACATAATACATCATAATACATCATAATCATAATACATCATAACATAATACATCATAACATAATACATCATAACATAATACATCATAACATAATACATCATAACATAATACATCATAACACATCATAACATAATCACATCATAATACATCATAACATAATACATCATAACACATCATAACATAATACATCATAACACATCATAACATAATACATCATAACATAATACATCATAACATAATACATCATAACATAATACATCATAACACATCATAACATAATACATCATAACACATCATAACATAATACATCATAACACATCATAACATAATACATCATAACATAATATCATAACATAATACATCATAACATAATACATCATAACATAATACATCATAACACATCATAACATAATACATCATAACATAATACATCATAATACATCATAACATAATACATCATAACATAATACATCATAACACATCATAACATAATACATCATAACATAATACATCATAACATAATACATCATAACATAATACATCATAATACATCATAACATAATACATCATAACACATCATAACATCATATACATCATAATACATCATAATCATAACACATCATAACATAATAACATCATCATAATACATCATAACACAATACATAATAATCATAATACATCATAACATAATACATCATAACACAATACATCATAACATAATACATCATAACACATCATAACATAATACATCATAACACATCATAACATAATACATCATAACATAATACATCATAACATAATACATCATAACATAATACATCATAACACATCATAACATAATACATCATAATACATCATAACATAATATCATATAACACATCATAACATAATACATCATAACACATCATAACATAATACATCATAACATAATACATCATAATACATCATAACATAATACATCATAATACATCATAACACATCATAACATAATACATCATAATACATCATAACATAATACATCATAACACATCATAACATAATACATCATAACACATCATAACATAATACATCATAACATAATACATCATAACATAATACATCATAACACATCATAACACAATACATCATAACACATCATAACATAATACATCATAACATAATACATCATAACACATCATAACACAATACATCATAACATAATACATCATAATACATCATAATACATCATAACACATCATAACATAATACATCATAACATAATACATCATAATACATCATAATACATCATAACACATCATAATACATCATAACATAATACATCATAACATAATACATCATAACATAATACATCATAACATAATACATCATAACACATCATAACATCATAATACATAACATAATAACATAACATAATACATCATAATACATCATAACATAATACATCATAACATCATAACATAATACATCATAATACATCATAACATATACATATAACACATCATAACATAATACATCATAACACATCATAACACATCATAACATATCATAATACATCATAACACATCATAACATAATACATCATAACACATCATAACATATCATAACACATCATAATACATAACATAATACATCATAACATAATACATCATAACATAATACATCATAACACATCATAACATAATACATCATAACATAATACATCATAATACATCATAACATAATACATCATAATACATCATAACATAATACATCATAACATAATACATCATAATACATCATAACATAATACATCATAACATAATACATCATAATACATCATAACATAATACATCATAACACATCATAACATAATACATCATAATACATCATAACATAATACATCATAATACATCATAACATAATACATCATAACATAAACACATCATAATACATCATAACATAATACATAATATCATAATCATAATCATAACACATCATAATACATCATAACATAATACATCATAATACATCATAACATAATACATCATAATACATCATAACATAATACATCATAATACATCATAACATAATACATCATAACATAATACATCATAACATAAACACATCATAATACATCATAATACATCATAACATAATACATCATAACATAATATAATACATCATAACATATAATACATCATAACACATCATAATACATCATAACATCATAATCATCATAATACATCATAATACATCATAACATAATACATCATAACATAATCATAACACATCATATACATCATAATATCATAATACATCATATCATAATACATCATAACATAATACATCATAATACATCATAACATATCATAACACATCATAACATATATACATCATAACATAATACATCATAACATAATACATCATAACATAATACATCATAACACATCATAATACATCATAACATAATACATCATAACACATCATAATACATCATAACACATCATAATACATCATAACATAATATCATAACACATCAACATAATACATCATAACACATCATAATACATCATAACATAATACATCATAACACATCATAATACATCATAACACATCATAATACATCATAACATAATACATCATAACATAATACATCATAACACATCATAACACATCATAATACATCATAACATAATACATCATAACACATCATAACACATCATAATACATCATAACATAATACATCATAACACATCATAACATAATACATCATAACATAATACATCATAACACATCATAATACATCATAATACATCATAACACATCATAACATAATACATCATAACACATCATAATACATCATAACACATCATAACATAATACATCATAACACATCATAACACATCATAATACATCATAACACATCATAACATAATACATCATAACACATCATAATACATCATAATACATCATAATACATCATAACATAATACATCATAATACATCATAACACATCATAATACATCATAATACATCATAACATAATACATCATAATACATCATAACACATCATAGGTCGCAGTTGCAAATGAGAACTTGTTCTCAACTAGCCTACCTGGTTAAATAAAGGTGAAATAAAATAAAAAATAACACATCATATCATGTTAAGATGTATTATGATATGATGTGTTATGTATATATTTGATATGTTATGTTATGGTGTGTTATGATGTAATATGTTATGACAACACATCATACCATAAGATAAGAAAACAGAACATAAAATATGGTTCGGTATGAAAGCAATGAAGGACTCATCGTCCCCATAATAACGGCCTGTAAAAACAGAGACACATTATAAACGGTATTCAGTATTCATGCGTTCCTCTCCTGACTCCCGGAGGCGCTCAGCGCGCCGTCTGCTGATGAGCGGACGGACGCACAGATTTTGATTTGCGCTCAGTCTCGGTAAAC
>NW_027040486.1:56709-68607 GCF_034236695.1 Oncorhynchus nerka
CTAGCCCCTGCCTGGTTAAACAGTCCAATTGTTTATGGCCTATCCTGGTTAAATAAACATTGTTCTGTCACTCCAGACCCTGGTTAAATTCCAGGTGTTCTCAACTAGCCTACCTGGTTAAATAAAGGTGTTCTCAACTAGCCTACCTGGTTAAATCCGGGTGTTCTCAACTAGCCATCATGGTTAAATAAAATTTGTTCTCAACTAGCCTGGTTAAATAAAGGTGTTCTCAACTCCCTACCTGGTTAAATAAAGGTGTTCTCAACTAGCCTACCTGGTTAAATAAAGGTGTTCTCAACTAGCCTACCTGGTTAAATAAATGTTCTCAACTAGCCTACCTGGTTAAATAAAGGTGTTCTCAACTTGCCTGCTCTTTTAAATAAAGGTGGTCTCAACTACCTGGTTAAATAAAGGTGTTCTCAACTAGCCTACCTGGTTAAATAAAGGTGTTCTCAACTCGCCTACCTGGTCAAATGCCTTTTCAACACATTGTTATATAGACTGCCTTTTTTTAAAATGATTTATTGCTAGATTGACAAATGTGAAACTCTGTCATATTTCAGCAAACTGAAAAGCGTGTATCTTGGCCAGGTCACCTGTTTTCCACAGAGAATAAATAAATATGCTGTCGTTATTCGGAATTGTAATTGCAGGCCGAATGGTTCATCTTTGGGGCTGAAGTCTCTGTCACAGTTTCACTGCAGAATCAAGACTTTTCATCCACTTCTCCGAATGGTTAAATTTGGGGTAGTGTTTTTGACACCCTAAGTTGACTCATGCTCTGAATCATACCATTTCTCCAAACGTCAGGGTTTAAAGTATTAAGTTAATGAACTCATTCTGAATGGTTAAGGTTTGGGGTAGGGTTTAAACTATAAGTTAAGGAACTCATTCTGAATGGTTAAGGTTTGGGGTAGGGTTTAAACATTAAGTTAAGGAACTCATTCTGAATGGTTAAGGTTTGGGGTAGGGTTTAAACATTAAGTTAAGGAACTCATTCTGAATGGTTAAGGTTTGGGGTAGGGTTTAAACTATAAGTTAAGGAACTCATTCTGAATGGTTAAGGTTTGGGGTAGGGTTTAAACTATAAGTTAAGGAACTCAAATCAAATTCAATTCAATCGTATTGGTCACAAACACATGGTTAGCAGATGTTAACCGAAGTAGCCTGAAATCGCAAAACAGGTGCAATATGTCACGTGCTGCACACGTAGCTAGTTTTAGCAGGAATATCAGGCAGCAAGACAAAGAGCGCGTAGCTCTCAACTGGTTAGTCCGTGATGGAGCAGCTCACAGAATTTAAACGACATCGGTAACCGGTAGGAAACGGAAATCGGTTTCCACCGATGACATCTACCAGTAAATTACTAATTTAAGGCAACACCAGGGGTATTGGAACGTTTAATCTACCAGTAAATAATAATTTAAGGCAACACCGGGGGTTGTGGAGACGTTTAATCTACGTGTACAATTTAGAACAACACCAGGGGAAGACATTTAATCTACCAGTAAATACTAATTTAAGGCAACACCAGGGGGTATTGGAGACATTTAATCTACCAGTAAATACTAATTTAAAGGCAACACCAGGGGTATTGGAGACGTTTAATCTACCAGTAAATACTAATTTAAGGCAACACCAGGGGTATTGGAGACATTTAATCTACCAGTAAATACTAATTTAAGGCAAAACCAGGGGTATTGGAGACGTTTAATCTACCAGTAAATACTAATTTAAGGCAACACCAGGGGTATTGGAGACGTTTAATCTACCAGTAAATACTAATTTAAGGCAACACCAGGGAGACGTTTAATCTTACCAGTAAATACTAATTTAAGGCAACACCAGGGGTATTGGAGACGTTTAATCTACCAGTAAATACTAATTTAAGGCAAAACCAGGGGGTATTGGAGACATTTAATCTACCAGTAAATACTAATTTAAGGCAACACCAGGGGAGACATTTAATCTACCAGTAAATACTAATTTAAGGCAACACCAGGGGAGACGTTTAATCTACCAGTAAATACTAATTTAAGGCAACACCAGGGGTATTGAGACATTTAATCTACCAGTAAATACTAATTTAAGGCAAAACCAGGGGTATTGGAGACGTTTAATCTACCAGTAAATACTAATTTAAGGCAACACCAGGGGGTATTGGAGACGTTTAATCTACCAGTAAATACTAATTTAAGGCAACACCAGGGGTATTGGAGACGTTTAATCTACCAGTAAATACTAATTTAAGGCAACACCAGGGGGTATTGGAGACGTTTAATCTACCAGTAAATACTAATTTAAGGCAACACCAGGGGAGACGTTTAATCTACCAGTAAATACTAATTTAAGGCAACACCAGGGGTATTGGAGACGTTTAATCTACCAGTAAATACTAATTTAAGGCAAAACCAGGGGGTATTGGAGACATTTAATCTACCAGTAAATACTAATTTAAGGCAACACCAGGGGAGACATTTAATCTACCAGTAAATACTAATTTAAGGCAACACCAGGGAGACGTTTAATCTACCAGTAAATACTAATTTAAGGCAACACCAGGGGTATTGGAGACATTTAATCTACCAGTAAATACTAATTTAAGGCAACACCAGGTGGAGACATTTAATCTACCAGTAAATACTAATTTAAGGCAACACCAGGGTAGAGACATTTAATCTACCAGTAAATACTAATTTAAGGCAACACCAGGGGTATTGGAGACATTTAATCTACCAGTAAATACTAATTTAAGGCAACACCAGGAGGCGTTTAATCTACCAGTAAATACTAATTTAAGGCAACACCAGAGACGTTTAATCTACCAGTAAATACTAATTTAAGGCAACACCAGGGGAGACATTTAATCTACCAGTAAATACTAATTTAAGGCAACACCAGGGGGTATTGGAGACATTTAATCTACCAGTAAATACTAATTTAAGGCAACACCAGGGGAGACGTTTAATCTACCAGTAAATACTAATTTAAGGCAACACCAGGGGAGACATTTAATCTACCAGTAAATACTAATTTAAGGCAACACCAGGGGAGACATTTAATCTACCAGTAAATACTCATTTAAGGCAACACCAGGGGGTATTGGAGACGTTTAATCTACCAGTAAATACTAATTTAAGGCAACACCAGGGGGTATTGGAGACGTCTAATCTACCAGTAAATACTAATTTAAGGCAACACCAGGGGAGACATTTAATCTACCAGTAAATACTAATTTAAGGCAACACCAGGGGGTATTGGAGACGTCTAATCTACCAGTAAATACTAATTTAAGGCAACACCAGGGTTATTGGAGACATTTAATCTACCAGTAAATACTAATTTAAGGCAACACCAGGGGTATTGGAGACATTTAATCTACCAGTAAATACTAATTTAAGGCAACACCAGGGGTATTGGAGACGTCTAATCTACCAGTAAATACTCAATTTAAGGCAACACCAGGGGTATTGGAGACATTTAATCTACCAGTAAATACTAATTTAAGGCAACACCAGGGGGTATTGGAGACATTTAATCTACCAGTAAATACTAATTTAAGGCAACACCAGGGGGTATTGGAGACGTCTAATCTACCAGTAAATACTAATTTAAGGCAACACCAGGGGAGACGTTTAATCTACCAGTAAATACTAATTTAAGGCAACACCAGGGGTATTGGAGACGTTTAATCTACCAGTAAATACTAATTTAAGGCAAAACCAGGGGGTATTGGAGACATTTAATCTACCAGTAAATACTAATTTAAGGCAACACCAGGGGAGACATTTAATCTACCAGTAAATACTAATTTAAGGCAACACCAGGGGAGACGTTTAATCTACCAGTAAATACTAATTTAAGGCAACACCAGGGGTATTGGAGACATTTAATCTACCAGTAAATACTAATTTAAGGCAACACCAGGGGAGACATTTAATCTACCAGTAAATACTAATTTAAGGCAACACCAGGGGAGACATTTAATCTACCAGTAATTACTAATTTAAGGCAACACCAGGGGGTATTGGAGACATTTAATCTACCAGTAAATACTAATTTAAGGCAACACCAGGGGAGACGTTTAATCTACCAGTAAATACTAATTTAAGGCAACACCAGGGGAGACGTTTAATCTACCAGTAAATACTAATTTAAGGCAACACCAGGGGAGACATTTAATCTACCAGTAAATACTAATTTAAGGCAACACCAGGGGGTATTGGAGACATTTAATCTACCAGTAAATACTAATTTAAGGCAACACCAGGGGAGACGTTTAATCTACCAGTAAATACTAATTTAAGGCAACACCAGGGGAGACATTTAATCTACCAGTAAATACTAATTTAAGGCAACACCAGGGGAGACATTTAATCTACCAGTAAATACTCATTTAAGGCAACACCAGGGGATTGGAGACATTTAATCTACCAGTAAATACTAATTTAAGGCAACACCAGGGGAGACATTTAATCTACCAGTAAATACTAATTTAAGGCAACACCAGGGGTATTGAGACGTTTAATCTACCAGTAAATACTAATTTAAGGCAACACCAGGGTTATTGGAGACATTTAATCTACCAGTAAATACTAATTTAAGGCAACACCAGGGGTATTGGAGACATTTAATCTACCAGTAAATACTAATTTAAGGCAACACCAGGGGGTATTGGAGACGTTTAATCTACCAGTAAATACTAATTTAAGGCAACACCAGGGGTATTGGAGACATTTAATCTACCAGTAAATACTAATTTAAGGCAACACCAGGGGTATTGGAGACATTTAATCTACCAGTAAATACTAATTTAAGGCAACACCAGGGGGTATTGGAGACGTTTAATCTACCAGTAAATACTAATTTAAGGCAACACCAGGGGTATTGGAGACATTTAATCTACCAGTAAATACTAATTTAAGGCAACACCAGTAGGAGACATTTAATCTACCAGTAAATACTAATTTAAGGCAACACCAGGGGAGACATTTAATCTACCAGTAAATACTAATTTAAGGCAACACCAGGGGTATTGGAGACATTTAATCTACCAGTAAATACTAATTTAAGGCAACACCAGGGGGTATTGGAGACGTCTAATCTACCAGTAAATACTAATTTAAGGCAACACCAGGGGAGACATTTAATCTACCAGTAAATACTAATTTAAGGCAACACCAGGGGAGACGTTTAATCTACCAGTAAATACTAATTTAAGGCAACACCAGGGGGTATTGGAGACATTTAATCTACCAGTAAATACTAATTTAAGGCAAAACCAGGGGGTATTGGAGACATTTAATCTACCAGTAAATACTAATTTAAGGCAAAACCAGGGGGTATTGGAGACGTTTAATCTACCAGTAAATACTAATTTAAGGCAACACCAGGGGAGACATTTAATCTACCAGTAAATACTAATTTAAGGCAACACCAGGGGGTATTGAAGACGTTTAATCTACCAGTAAATACTAATTTAAGGCAACACCAGGGGAGACGTTTAATCTACCAGTAAATACTAATTTAAGGCAAAACCAGGGGTATTGGAGACATTTAATCTACCAGTAAATACTAATTTAAGGCAACACCAGGGGTATTGGAGACGTTTAATCTACCAGTAAATACTAATTTAAGGCAACACCAGGGGAGACATTTAATCTACCAGTAAATACTAATTTAAGGCAACACCAGAGTATTGGAGGCGTTTAATCTACCAGTAAATACTAATTTAAGGCAACACCAGGGGTATTGGAGACGTTTAATCTACCAGTAAATACTAATTTAAGGCAACACCAGGGGGTATTGGAGACGTTTAATCTACCAGTAAATACTAATTTAAGGCAACACCAGGGGTATTGGAGACGTCTAATCTACCAGTAAATACTAATTTAAGGCAACACCAGGGAGTATTGGAGGCGTTTAATCTACCAGTAAATACTAATTTGCTCAGCAGCACCAGTCTCCTATCACTTGCTCGTTCACTGTCTACCGTAGCACTGTAGTAGCTATGTGTAGCTTAGAGTATGGAGTCTTAGAGTGATAATTCGCGTGTGCCGTATTAGTCGCCCTCCTATCTGCCTAGCAGCTAGCCAGCTAGCATACGTTCACCGGCTACCGTAGCACTGTAGTAACTATCACTCAACTGAACGACTTGATTAGTGAGTGTTAGCTTCCATTCTATAGTTGTCTTTGCTGTCTTATTATCCAAGATAATTGTGGCTTGAGTGTGGAGTCTTAGAGTGATAATTGCGTTATTATCGTATTTAAATCGTCCTCCTATCTGCCTGGCAGCTAGCCAGCTAGCATACGTTCACCGCTACCGTAGCACTGTAGTAACTATCACACTCAACTGAGCGACTTGATTAGTGTAGTATTAGCTAGCTACATAGTTGTCTTTGCTGTCTTCGTATCCAAGATAATTGTGTAGTTTAGAGTGTGTAGTCTTAGAGTGATTATCTTAATTCACCGAGGTTAGCTAGCCAGCTATTTTGTCGTCCTTAACGTAGGAGACACTCTAGCTAGCCAATAGCCAGCTAACGTCTACTGAATAGAACTTTCGCATTCCGGTCGCATTCCGCTTCGCTCCACAGGTAGTATCACATTTTCATTTCATTTCATTACAGTCCCAACGGTGTGATTTGTTTGATCGTAGCTAGCTACATAGCTAGCTACATAGCGTCTTTGTTTCAAAGATAATTGTGTAGTCTAGAGCGATTTTCTAGGTTAGCTAGCCAGCTGTTGTCGTTCTCCTAACGCAGCGTAACGTAACCAACACTGCTAGCTAGCCAGCTGGCTCCCGAAAAAACAGCATTGTAGAAACTTCACACTCAACGGTACGACTTGATTAGGGTAGTGTCAACAACGCAGCTAGCCTACCCAGCAGTACTGTATCATTTTAATCATTTTAGTCAATTAGATTCTTGCTACGTAAGCAACTTTCTGAACATTCGAGACGTGTAGTCCACTTGTCATTCAATCTCCTCTGCATTAGCGTAGCCTCTTCTCTAGCCTGTCAACTATGTGTCTGTCTATCCCTGTTCTCTCCTCTCTGCACAGACCATACAAACGCTCCACACCGCATGGCGCGCCACCTAATCTGGTGGTCCCAGCGCGCACGACCCACGTGGAGTTCAGGTCTCCGGTAGCCTCTGGAACTGCCGATCTGCGGCCAACAAGGCAGAGTTCATCTCAGCCTATGCCTCCCTCCAGTCCCTCGACTTCTTGGCTCTGACGGAAACATGGATCACCACAGACAACACCGCTACTCCTACTGCTCTCTCTTCGTCCGCCCACGTGCTCTCGCACACCCGAGCTTCTGGTCAGCGGGGTGGTGGCACCGGGATCCTCATCTCTCCCAAGTGGTCATTCTCTCTTTCTCCCCTTACCCATCTGTCTATCGCCTCCTTTGAATTCCATGCTGTCACAGTTACCAGCCCTTTCAAGCTTAACATCCTTATCATTTATCGCCCTCCAGGTTCCCTCGGAGAGTTCATCAATGAGCTTGATGCCTTGATAAGCTCCTTTCCTGAGGACGGCTCACCTCTCACAGTTCTGGGCGACTTTAACCTCCCCCGTCTACCTTTGACTCATTCCTCTCTGCCTCCTTCTTTCCACTCCTCTCCTCTTTTGACCTCACCCTCTCACCTTCCCCCCTACTCACAAGGCAGGCAATACGCTCGACCTCATCTTTACTAGATGCTGTTCCTCCACTAACCTCATTGCAACTCCCTCCAAGTCTCCGACCACTACCTTGTATCCTTTTCCCTCTCGCTCTCATCCAACACTTCCCACACTGCCCCTACTCGGATGGTATCGCGCCGTCCCAACCTTACGCTCTCTCTCCCCCGCTACTCTCTCCTCTTCCATCCTATCATCTCTTCCCTCTGCTCAAACCTTCTCCAACCTATCTCCTGATTCTGCCTCCTCAACCCTCCTCTCCTCCCTTTCTGCATCCTTTGACTCTCTATGTCCCCTATCCTCCAGGCCGGCTCGGTCCTCCCCCTCCCGCTCCGTGGCTCGACGACTCATTGCGAGCTCACAGAACAGGGCTCCGGGCAGCCGGCGGAAATGGAGGAAAACTCGCCTCCCTGCGGACCTGGCATCCTTTCACTCCCTCCTCTCTACATTTTCCTCCTCTGTCTCTGCTGCTAAAGCCACTTTCTACCACTCTAAATTCCAAGCATCTGCCTCTAACCCTAGGAAGCTCTTTGCCACCTTCTCCTCCCTCTTGAATCCTCCTCCCCCTCCCCCCTCCTCCCTCTCTGCAGATGACTTCGTCAACCATTTTGAAAAAGAAGGTCGACGACATCCGATCCTCGTTTGCTAAGTCAAACGACACCGCTGGTTCTGCTCACACTGCCCTACCCTGTGCTCTGACCTCTTTCTCCCCTCTCTCCAGATGACATCTCGCGTCTTGTGACGGCCGGCCGCCCAACAACCTGCCCGCTTGACCCTATCCCCTCTCTCTTCTCCAGACCATCTCCGGTGACCTTCTCCCTTACCTCACCTCGCTCATCAACTCATCCCTGACCGCTGGCTACGTCCCTCCCCGTCTTCAAGAGAGCGAGAAGTTGCACCCCCTTCTGAAAAAACCTACACTCGATCCCTCCGATGTCAACAACTACAGACCAGTATCCCTTCTTTCTTTTCTCTCCAAAACTCTTGAACGTGCCGTCCTTGGCCAGCTCTCCCGCTATCTCTCTCAGAATGACCTTCTTGATCCAAATCAGTCCAGGTTTCAAGACTAGTCATTCAACTGAGACTATCTTCTCTGTATCACGGAGGCGCTCCGCACTGCTAAAACTAACTCTCTCTCCTCTGCTCTCATCCTTCTAGACCTATCGGCTGCCTTCGATACTGTGAACCATCAGATCCTCCTCTCCACCCTCTCCGAGTTGGGCATCTCGGCGCGGCCCACGCTTAGTTGCGTCCTACCTGACAGGTCGCTCCCTACCAGGTGGCGTGGCGAATCAGTCCTCACCACGTGCTCTCACCACTGGTGTCCCCCAGGGCTCTGTTCTGGGCCCTCTCCTATTCTCGCTATACACCAAGTCACTTGGCTCTGTCATAACCTCACATGGTCTCTCCTATCATTGCTATGCAGGTGACACACAATTAATCTTCTCCTTTCCCCTTCTGACGACCAGGTGGCGAATCGCATCTCTGCATGTCTGGCAGACATATCAGTGTGGATGACGGATCATCACCTCAAGCTGAACCTCGGCAAGACGGAGCTGCTCTTCCTCCCCGGGAAGGACTGCCCGTTCCATGATCTCGCCATCACGGTTGACAACTCCATTGTGTCCTCGTCCCAGAGCGCTAAGAACCTTGGCGTGATCCTGGACAACACCCTGTCGTTCTCAAATAACATCAAGGCGGTGGCCCGTTCCTGCAGGTTCATGCTCTACAACATCCGCAGAGTACGACCCTGCACTCACACAGGAGACGGCGCAGGTCCTAATCAGGCACTTGTCATCTCCCGTCTGGATTACTGCAACTCGCTGTTGGCTGGGCTCCCTGCCTGTGCCATTAAACCCCTACAACTCATCAGAGCATGCAGCCCGTCTGGTGTTCAACCTTCCCAAGTTCTCTCATCACCCCGCTCCTCCGCTCTCTCCACTGGCTTCAGTTGAAGCTCGCATCCGCTACAAGACCATGGTGCTTGCCTACGGGCTGTGAGGGAACGGCACCTCAGTACCTCAGGCTCTGATCAGGCCCTACACCCAAACAAGGGCACTGCGTTCATCCACCTCTGGCCTGCTCGCCTCCCTACCACTGAGGAAGTACAGTTCCCGCTCAGCCCAGTCAAAACTGTTCGCTGCTCTGGCCCCCCAATGGTGGAACAAACTCCCTCACGACGCCAGGACAGCGGAGTCAATCACCACCTTCCGGAGACACCTGAAACCCCACCTCTTTAAGGAATACCTAGGATAGGATAAAGTAATCCTTCTCCCCCCTCCCCCTTAAAAGACCTAGATGCACTATTGTAAAGTGGCTGTTCCACTGGATGTCATAAGGTGAACGCACCAATTTGTAAGTCGCTCTGGATAAGAGCGTCTGCTAAATGACTTAAATGTAAATGTAAAATGGGAGACATTTAATCTACCAGTAAATACTAATTTAAGGCAACACCAGGGGAGACATTTAATCTACCAGTAAATACTAATTTAAGGCAACACCAGGGGAGACATTTAATCTACCAGTAAATACTAATTTAAGGCAACACCAGGGGTATTGGAGACATTTAATCTACCAGTAAATACTAATTTAAGGCAACACCAGGGGGTATTGGAGACGTTTAATCTACCAGTAAATACTAATTTAAGGCAACACCAGGGGGTATTGGAGCGTTTAATCTACCAGTAAATACTAATTTAATAGAAGGTGTTTAGCTTGATGTCGGTGGCCCTGTGTTATCGAATGTAAACCAGGGGTTGAATCTTTGCAATGTCGCAAATTCAGTCATCATACAGCTGTTTAAAATAACATTTCTACAGGCTTTACCCCCTAAAAAAACCCTTAACAAATAAATGTTGACTGCGAAGTCGGCCTACCTGTCAGAGTGATTAAATGTTGACTGCAGAGTAGGCCTACCTGTCAGAATGTATTAAATGTTGACTGCAGGAGTAGGCCTACCTGTCAGAATTATTAAATGTTGACTGCAGAGTAGGCCTACCTGTCAGAATTATTAAATGTTGACTGCAGAGTAGGCCTACCTGTCAGAATGATTAAATGTTGACTGCAAAGTAGGCCTACCTATCAGAATGATTAAATGTTGACTGCAGAGTAGGCCTACCTGTCAGAATGATTAAATGTTGACTACAGAGTAGGCCTACCTGTCAGAATGATTAAATGTTGACTGCAGAGTAGGCCTACCTGTCAGAGATGATTAAATGTTGACTGCAGAGTAGGCCTACCTGTCAGAATAGATTAAATGTTGACTGCAAAGTAGGCCTACCTATCAGAATGATTAAATGTTGACTGCAGAGTAGGCCTACCTGTCAGAATGATTAAATGTTGACTACAGAGTAGGCCTACCTGTCAGAATGATTAAATGTTGACTGCAGAGTAGGCCTACCTGTCAGAATGATTAAATGTTGACTGCAGAGTAGTCCTACCTGTCAGAATGATTAAATGTTGACTGCAGGGTAGGCCTACCTGTCAGAATGATTAAATGTTGACTGCAGAGTAGGCCTACCTGTCAGAATGATTAAATGTTGACTGCAGAGCAGGCCTACCTGTCAGAAAGATTAAATGTTGACTGCAGAGTAGGCCTACCTGTCAGAATGATTAAATGTTGACTGCAGAGTAGGCCTACCTGTCAGAATGATAATTAGAATGATTGTTTTGCGATCTCTGCATTCACATGTAGCCTACATTGTACACACACAGTACAGAAGCACCACTAGCTAAAAGAAAAAAGGTTTCTTGCTTGGTGCACAATTTAATTAAAGGGTAACTACACCCTCTATAAAAATATTTTTAGATTTTAGATTTTCCCAGACCTCAAAAATGGCCTCTTGATGTGGTTTCTTTTGGACTTAAAACATAATTTTGTTGTAATTTTTCTATGAAAAAAACCCTGGTGATTTTGAGGTGAAAACCTAAAACTATAGGAAAACTGATTTAAAATAATATATATATTAATATATATATATATGAAAAACATAGAAATATTCACACAGGGAGCCTTTTTCTTTGGAAGTGTTTGAGTCACTCACTTCTCCACACATCACTACACCCCTATGTAGCAGTTTAAACCTGGAGCCTGGCACAGCGGTTAACTACAGTAACTATTCAGTACATTTTCAGAACCTCTTGACTCTTTTTCCACATCTTGTTACATTACAGTCTTATTCTAAAATGGATTCAATAGTTTTTTTCCCCCTCATCAAT